>NC_074690.1:3782023-4009523 GCF_029448725.1 Salvelinus fontinalis
GGAGGGAGTAGAAATGCATGAAGTGGATTGGTGGGTGAACGAACAGAGATGAACGACCACGAACAAACAGAGGAAGAAATAAAAATACAAAAATGGGTAAAGAAGATAAAACCAAATTGCAAAAAAAATGTACTGAAAACTTAAGAGGACAGACTGACGGAACAGGAAATGAAGAAAAGCACAAAGAGAAAGAGCAACTTAAAGGCCGCGGCGTACGAGAGAGACGAGAAGAGGACGAGAACGAGGATGAGCAACAGGATGGGGTGAAACAGCTGAAGGATGAACACAAAAGAAGAGAAAAAAGAGAGGGATCGGGGGGTGGGGGGGGGGGGGATGCAAAAACACTGTTTATGAAGCGCATGCAATGAGGGCTACAAGACTCCAAACACACAGCTGATACCACAGCAGACTGCAGATAGATTAGCTAGCACGCCAACAGCTGATAGATACCACAGCAGACTGCAGATAGCTTAGCTAGCACGTCAACAGCTGATAGATACCACAGCAGACTGCAGATAGATTAGCTAGCACACCAGCCATAGATCGATACCACAGCAGACTGCAGATAGATACCACAGCAGACTGCAGATAGATTAGCTAGCACGCCAACAGCTGATAGATACCACAGCAGACTGCAGATAGATTAGCTAGCACGCCAACAGCTGATAGATACCACAGCAGACTGCAGGTAGAATAGCTAGCACGCCAACAGCTGATAGATACCACAGCAGACTGCAGATAGCTTAGCTAGCATGTCAACAGCTGATAGATACCACAGCAGACTGCAGATAGATTAGCTAGCACACCAGCCATAGATCGATACCACAGCAGACTGCAGATAGATACCACAGCAGACTGCAGATAGATTAGCTAGCACGCCAACAGCTGATAGATACCACAGCAGACTGCAGATAGAATAGCTAGCACGCCAACAGCTGATAGATACCACAGCAGAATGCAGATAGATTAGCTAGCACGCCAACAGCTGATAGCTACCACAGCAGACTGCAAATAGATTAGCTAGCACGTCAACAGCTGATAGATACCACAGCAGAATGCAGATAGATTAGCTAGCACGCCAACAGCTGATAGATACCACAGCAGACTGCAGATAGATTAGCTAGCACGTCAACAGCTGATAGATACCACAGCAGAATGCAGATAGCTTAGCTAGCACGCCAACAGCTGATAGATACCACAGCAGACTGCAGATAGATTAGCTAGCACACCACCAGCTGATAGATACCACAGCAGACTGCAGATAGATTAGCTAGCACGCCAACAGCTGATAGATACCACAGCAGAATGCAGATAGATTAGCTAGCACGCCAACAGCTGATAGATACCACAGCAGACTGCAGATAGATTAGCTAGCACGCCAACAGCTGATAGATACCACAGCAGACTGCAGATAGATTAGCTAGCATGCCAACAGCTGATAGATACCACAGCAGAATGCAGATAGCTTAGCTAGCACACCAACAGCTGATAGATAGATACCACAGCAGACTGCAGATAGATTAGCTAGCACGCCAACAGCTGATAGATACCACAGCAGAATGCAGATAGATTAGCTAGCACGCCAACAGCTAATAGATACCACAGCAGACTGCAGATAGATTAGCTAGCACACGAGCCATAGATAGATACCACAGCAGACTGCAGATAGATTAGCTAGCACACCAACAGCTGATAGATACCACAGCAGACTGNCAGCTGATAGATACCACAGCAGACTGCAGATAGATTAGCTAGCACGTCAACAGCTGATAGATACCACAGCAGAATGCAGATAGCTTAGCTAGCACGCCAACAGCTGATAGATACCACAGCAGACTGCAGATAGATTAGCTAGCACACCACCAGCTGATAGATACCACAGCAGACTGCAGATAGATTAGCTAGCACGCCAACAGCTGATAGATACCACAGCAGAATGCAGATAGATTAGCTAGCACGCCAACAGCTGATAGATACCACAGCAGACTGCAGATAGATTAGCTAGCACGCCAACAGCTGATAGATACCACAGCAGACTGCAGATAGATTAGCTAGCATGCCAACAGCTGATAGATACCACAGCAGACTGCAGATAGCTTAGCTAGCACACCAACAGCTGATAGATAGATACCACAGCAGACTGCAGATAGATTAGCTAGCACGCCAACAGCTGATAGATACCACAGCAGAATGCAGATAGATTAGCTAGCACGCCAACAGCTAATAGATACCACAGCAGACTGCAGATAGATTAGCTAGCACACGAGCCATAGATAGATACCACAGCAGACTGCAGATAGATTAGCTAGCACACCAACAGCTGATAGATACCACAGCAGACTGCAGATAGATTAGCTAGCACGCCAACACCTGATAGATACCACAGCAGACTGCAGATAGATTAGCTAGCACGCCAACAGCTGATAGATACCACAGCAGACTGCAGATAGATTAGCTAGCATGCCAACAGCTGATAGATACCACAGCAGACTGCAGATAGATTAGCTAGCACACCAGCCATAGATAGATACCACAGCAGACTGCAGATAGATTAGCTAGCATACCACCAGCCATAGATAGATACCACAGCAGACTGCAGATAGCTTAGCTAGCATACCACCAGCCATAGATAGATACCACAGCAGACTGCAGATAGATTAGCTAGCATACCACCAGCCATAGATAGATACCACAGCAGACTGCAGATAGATTAGCTAGCATACCACCAGCCATAGATAGATACCACAGCAGACTGCAGATAGCTTAGCTAGCATACCACCAGCCATAGATAGATACCACAGCAGACTGCAGATAGATTAGCTAGCATACCACCAGCCATAGATAGATACCACAGCAGACTGCAGATAGATTAGCTAGCATACCACCAGCCATAGATAGATACCACAGCAGACTGCAGATAGCTTAGCTAGCATACCACCAGCCATAGATAGATACCACAGCAGACTGCAGATAGATTAGCTAGCACACCAGCCATAGATAGATACCACAGCAGACTGCAGATAGATTAGCTAGCATACCACCATCCATAGATAGATACCACAGCAGACTGCAGATAGATTAGCTAGCACACCACCATCCATAGATAGATACCACAGCAGACTGCAGATAGATTAGCTAGCATACCACCAGCCATAGATAGATACCACAGCAGACTGCAGATAGCTTAGCTAGCATACCACCAGCCATAGATAGATACCACAGCAGACTGCAGATAGATTAGCTAGCACACCAGCCATAGATAGATACCACAGCAGACTGCAGATAGATTAGCTAGCATACCACCAGCCATAGATAGATACCACAGCAGACTGCAGATAGATTAGCTAGCACACCAGCCATAGATAGATACCACAGCAGACTGCAGATAGATTAGCTAGCATACCACCAGCCATAGATAGATACCACAGCAGACTGCAGATAGATTAGCTAGCATACCGCCAGCCATGCAGTAGCAAAAAAAAACTCTACACACGTGCAATGCCGTTATTTTAGCGTTTTTTACACTGTTAAACTGTGACTCTTTATTAGACTCTTATCATTCTACATGACTTTAACTTCATCTTGTTTTCTTTGAGTAGAAGCTAAACCGTGTCCTTCAAGAAGAATGTTTGTTTGTAGTAGCTGTTAGTTGAGTAACAGTATGCCCCACCCATCCTAACCATAAATTAGGATTCTACAGGTAAACGGATTAAAACAGCGCCACAGGTATTATCCCTATATTCAATTTCAAAAGAGAATCAAACATTTTTTTATTAAAAAAAATGTATTCATTGAATAATTCCAAAAAAGGCCCAATCATGGTGTAAAAAGCAAACTGCTTATTAACATACTGTCTCAACCAGCGGTACCAGCGGTACCAGCGGTGGAGGACAACGCAGCGGACAGAAGGGACCGGCAAGGTTCTTCCACAGGCAACTCCTCATTCTGACTTTGATTGATTGGTTGATTTGTTAATTGATTGCTTGATCAATTGTGTGAAAAAGCCATATGGAAGAAGCTGCCAACCCCCCCCCCCCTCCCCCCCCCCCCCCCCCCCCTCCCCCCCCCCCCCCCCCCCTCCCACTGAGTTGAAGCAGGCATCTGCATGTGGGTACAGGTCAAGGCGATGGATCAAGTCGACAGGTTGCCATTTCGGGGGCAGGGTGCGTATGGGTATGCAGACGCAGCTCTGAAAGCGAGCGCGTGAGGGTGTGAGGGATGGTGAATGGGGACGGGAGAAGGGAGGTGGTGGTGCTGGGTGGCTGAGCCGGGTGACTCGAGGTGGGACAGCCACTGCTGTGGCACCTCTGCCGGTCGTTTGGTTGTCCTGTGTTTCTCAGTCCATCGCTGAGGACACCAAGTGTGTTCAAGCCCAGCACTAACACACCTGATTCAACTAAACAGCTAATCACCAAGCCCATTATGATTAGTACTGGGCTAGGAACCCCAAGCAATGGATGGGTAACATTGGTCTAAAGGACCGTGTTTACACAGTCAGACAAATTCTGATCTTTTTTTCTCCCACAAATTGGTCTTCTCACCAATCACATCAGATCTTTTCACACCAGATCTTATCTGAGTGAATCTGAATCTGAATTGGGCTACCTGTGTAAACGCAGCCATCACCATCTCTGCCTGGTTCCTGCTGGTCTTTACCGATCTAGTGTTGCATTCAAACAGAGGGGCTCTGTGGACTTTCTGTAGATGTGTCATATAGGGGTCATGTAGGGGTCATGTAGGGGTGTAGTGGGCCGTTTGTTTGTTTTTGTCTTGTGTTGAACCTGGGACCAATGTGAAAGAAAGTTTAAAATAAACATGACTTGTGTTCTGAGTGGGTAGTCTTCTGATAAAGCAGACATGGGTCTGTATCCCAAACGGCACCCTATTCCCTACATAGTGCACTACTTTTGACCAGTGTCTGATTGGCTCTGGTCAAATCTAGTGCACTACACGGGGAATAGGGTGCCATTTCAGACGCAGACCCACGCTAGCTATAATGAATGGTTTTGTGTATTTGACACGCTACGCTGCATTAGCATCACATTTAGAGGCTGGGAATTGGTCTACTAATGACTCCCCTTGGTATTTTATACTGTTTACATCCAGTAGTAATGGACTGTACCATTTACACAGACTCCCCTTGGGGTTTTATACTGTTTACATCCGGTAGTAATGGACTGTACCATTTACACAGACTCCCCCCTTGAGGTTTTATACTGTTTACATCCGGTAGTAATGGACTGTACCATTTACACAGACTCCCCCCTTGAGGTTTTATACTGTTTACATCCAGTAGTAATGGACTGTACCATTTACACAGACTCCCCTTGAGGTGAGTTTTATACTGTTTACATCCAGTAGTAATGGACTGTACCATTCACACAGACTCCCCTTGGGGTTTTATACTGTTTACATCCAGTAGTAATGGACTGTACCATTCACACAGACTCCCCTTGGCGTTTTATACTGTTTACATCCAGTAGTAATGGACTGTACCATTTACACAGACTCCCCTTGGCGTTTTATACTGTTTACATCCAGTAGTAATGGACTGTACCATTCACACAGACCCCCCTTGAGGTTTTATTCTGTTTACATCCAGTAGTAATGGACTGTACCATTTACACAGACTCCCCTTGAGGTTTTATACTGTTTACATCCGGTAGTAATGGACTGTACCATTCACACAGACCCCCCTTGGCGTTTTCTCCCGCTCCCGTCCGTGAATCTGTGCGGTGTCTGAAATGGCACCTAATTGACCCACACGGCCCTGGTCAAAAGTAGTGCCCTATGTACCAACCCTACCCACTGAGTAGGGTGCCTATTCCTCACTGCTGTTTAAAGTCACGTTGTGCTCTGTCTGACAGATTCATTACTTCAACATTTCTATTTGTTTCCTGGTGTCATAATGTCTTAAAGTACAAATCAGAATGTCCTTGTTGTTTTGTTTCATAATGTCTTAATGTATAAATCAGAATGTCCTGAAATAATATCAATATCGGTTTAACTCTGTTTTCCATAATGACTACTTGCCGCTACAGGCAGGCATTCTTAAACTGATTGATAAGACATACTAACTGATTGATAAGACATACTAACTGATTGATAAGACATACTAACCGATTGATAAGACATACTAACTGATTGATAAGACATACTAACTGATTGATAAGATATACTAACTGATTGTTAAGACATACTAACTGATTGATAAAACATACTAGCTGATTGATAAGATATACTAACTGATTGATAAGACATACTAACTGATTGATAAGACATACTAACTGATTGATAAGACATACTAACTGATTGATAAGACATACTAACTGATTGATAAGACATACTAACTGATTGATAAGACATACTAACTGATTGATGCAGCCAGGGGGTTGATGTCTAGATGTAGCAAGGAGACAGACAACGTAACATACAGTACAGACAGTACTGCAACACAAATGGCTCCCTATTCCCTATGTAGTGCACTACTTTGACCAGAGCCCTATTCCCTATGTAGTGCAATACTTTGACCAGGGCCCATAGGGCTTTTAACTAGTGCTACCAGCCCGAACCGAGTGAGAGTGAGAACATTTTTTTTTTTTTTTTTTTTTGTTTACCTTTATTTAACTAGGCAGGTCAGTTAAGAACAAATTCTTATTTACAATGACGGGCCTACCCCGGCCAAACCCGGACGACACTGGGCCAGTTGTGCACCGCCCTATGGGACTCCCAATCACGGCCGGATGTGATACACCCTGGATACGAAGCAGGGACTGCAGGGCCTTTAGATCGTTGTGCCACTCGGGAGCCTAAAACATGTTTCCCGCATGTAGTGCACCCTATTCACTACGTAGTGCACTACCTTTGACCAGAGCCTTCAGGATTTACTTTACTTGGCTTCAGCCCTTGGCTCCTATAAGGAGAATAGGCCATTGACGAATGTTGTATCACATCCAGGCTTACCTTACTGCGAAGTAAGATAAGCCTGAAGACTCTGGTCAAAGGTAGAGCACTACGTAGTGAATAGGGTGCCATTTCGGAAGCACCCCTGAATAGAGACAGATATAGGTCAAAAGTCGGAGGAGTTTTATCCAATTCCTTACCTGGAAATCTGTGACCAGGTCGCGTCCCAGGATGCCGATGGGCGAGTCTCGTGACATGGAGGTGACCCCAGACAGGAAGCTACTGGACTCTGTGAGGTTGGGCAAGGGTGACAGGTCGTCTCCCCGATCCCGGTCACCTCCCTTCTCCCTCAGGCCCTCTCCCAGGTGATCCACCTTCTCCATGAAGATATGGAGCTCTGTGCGGAAGGCCTTCATACGGGTGTTGATCGTGTCCAGGACCTGTGAGTCTGGTTTGGGATCGGGGAGGCGGGTGGTGTCTTCTTTAAACCCCTCCAGAGCCAGACTCAAACTGTCCCCTCCTGTTATTAAAATCTTTCCCTCGTAGATCAGACTGTCCGTGTCGCTAATGAGACGATCTACGGTCTTCCCAAGGCGCTCTGCTTCTCGTTTGACATTCGTGAACGTCTCGCGGTCTTCTCGCCTACGATTAGATAGTTCGGTGGCGCTGAGCCCGCTGAGCTCGTCCGAGGGCTTGTGACTTCCAAACCCCGAGGTCGTGGTGGTCTTCTCAAAGAGGTCCTCCGAGTCACTCTCGCCACCGACAGGCCCCTCTCTCTTGGGGTGAAGTAAGAGGAGCCTCCCAGTTTCTTCCTCCTCTGTGGCGTCACGGTGGCCGGTGTCGCTGTCTGCATCGCTGTCCCGCGGGGAGCCGGTGCGGAGGCCCAGGTGTTGGGCCAGGTCACAGCGCTGAACGTTGGACATCAGGACTCTGTTCTCATACTGCAGCTTCATCACCTAGATGAGGACACGAGACACCATTATGAAAGCTTTAGAGACAAGTCAACATTATGAAAGCTTTAGAGACAAGTCAACATTATGTTAGCTTTAGAGACAAGTCACCATTATGAAAGCTTTAGAGACAAGTCAACATTATGAAAGCTTTAGAGACAAGTCAACATTATGAAAGCTTTAGAGACAAGTCAACATTATGAAAGCTTTAGAGACAAGTCAACATTATGAAAGCTTTAGAGACAAGTCAACATTATGAAAGCTTTAGAGACAAGTCAACATTATGAAAGCTTTAGAGACAAGTCAACATTATGTTAGCTTTAGAGACAAATCAACATTATGAAAGCTTTAGAGACAAGTCAACATTATGAAAGCTTTAGAGACAAGTCAACATTATGAAAGCTTTAGAGACAAGTCAACATTATGAAAGCTTTAGAGACAAGTCAACATTATGAAAGCTTTAGAGACAAGTCAACATTATGAAAGCTTTAGAGACAAATCAACATTATGAAAGCTTTAGAGACAAGTCAACATTATGAAAGCTTTAGAGACAAGTCAACATTATGAAAGCTTTAGAGACAAGTCAACATTATGAAAGCTTTAGAGACAAGTCAACATTATGAAAGCTTTAGCAACGTCCTAAATGGTACCCTATTCCTTTTATAGTGCACACCTCCATCATGCTGCCTCACACAGAGCATTATGGGTACTGTAGTCCATCACGCTGCCTCACACCTCATTATGGGTACTGTAGTCCATCATGCTGCATCACACAGAGCATTATGGGTACTGTAGTCCACCATGTTGCCTCGCATAGAGCATTATGGGTACTGTAGTCCATCATGCTGCCTCACACTGAGCATTATGGGTACTGTAGTCCATTATGCTGCCTCACATAGCACATTATGGGTACTGTAGTCCATGCTGCCTCACCTTCCCACTGAGCTCATTTATCTGCATCCTGGCTGACTTCAGCTCCTCGATCATCACCACACCGCTTCCGTTACCCCCGCCTCCTCCGTTACTCCCATTACCGGACTTCATCATCATCATCACTCCGACATCGACCTCCTCGTCTCTCGGGCCGAACTTGAAACGGTTCAGTTCGGAGGTCAGCTGCTTGTTGTGGTCCTCGATCTCCGAGATGGACCGCCGGAGAAGTTCTGCCTCTTCCTCTACGAACTGTAGGTGGCGCCGCAGCTCCCCGGCGGACTCCAGAGCGTCTCCGCCGTACGGGGAGGAGGGCATGCTGCTGAAGGGCTCCCGGCCGAAACAGTCCCTCTCGTACTGGCAACGGATGTCCTCGTTCTCAGCCCTCAGGCCTCGGTTCTCCACCTGATAATAATGAACACAATGATTAGGAAGCGATCTTCGTTTAAAGGAATAAATCAAAGTACTGCAGGAAGGGGAAACAAAAGACAATAGCACCCTATTCCTTATGTAGTGCACTACTTTGACCTAAACCCCGGGCTCTGTCTATAGTAGTGGATAGGGACCTGGTCTATAGTAGTGCACTACATGGATTAGAATGGGATAGTGTTCCATTTTCAGACACACCCAGGATCTGGCCACTCACCTCCAGCTCTACAATTTTCCTCCCCAGAATATTCGCCTCTTCCTCCACCAGTTTGAGTCGGAGCCGTAGCTCGGCCTCCCTGGTGCTGTGGGGCCCACCACCTGCGAGCTCTGCCAGGGGTAGAGGGCTGTCCACGTCCCCGTAGACTGACTTGTACTGCTGGATCTCCTGCTCTAGCTTGTCCTTCTCCTTCCCCAGCTTGGCCATCTTCTTACGCATGAGGGTGGCCTCTTCCTTAGAGAACTGCAGCTGACACCTGAGATCTGCACTGTCCTCCTGTGAAGAGGAGGCGGAGGAGGAGGAGGGGGGAGGAAGAGGGAGGAGTAGGGGGGAGGGGAGGAGGGAGGGAGGAGGGGAAGAGTAGGAGGAAGAGGGAGGAGGGGAGGAGGGAGGTGGAAGAGAGAGGAGGGGGAGGAGGAGGGAGGAGTAGGGGGGAGGGGAGGAGGGGAGGAGGAAGAGTAGGGGGGAGAGAAGAGAGGGGGGAGGGGGAGGAAGAGGGATGGGGGAGGAGGGGGGAGGAGGGGGAGGAGGGGGGAGAGGAGGGGGAGGAGGAGGAGGAGGGGGAGAGGAAGAGAGAGGAGGAAGAGAGAGGAGGGGGAAAGGAGAGAGGGGAGGGGGAGGAGGAGGGGGAGAGGAGGAGGGAGGAGGAAGAGGAGGAAGAGGAGGATGTCATTAGTGTACGCTCATTGTGAAATCAGATTGGGTTTATGTGATAGAATGTATAATAGAAGCCTGCTACCTGGGTCAGAGATGATAGAATGTGTGATAGACGTCTCCTACCTGGGTCAGAGATGATAGAATGTGTGATAGACGTCTCCTACCTGGGTCAGAGATGATAGAATGTGTGATAGAAGCCTCCTACCTGGGTCAGAGATGATAGAATGTGTGATAGAAGTCTCCTACCTGGGTCAGAGATGATAGAATGTGTGATAGAAGTCTCCTACCTGGGTCAGAGATGATAGAATGTGTGATAGACGTCTCCTACCTGGGTCAGAGATGATAGAATGTGTGATAGAAGCCTCCTACCTGGGTCAGAGATGATATAATGTGTGATAGAAGTCTCCTACCTGGGTCAGAGATGATATAATGTGTGATAGACGTCTCCTACCTGGTTCAGAGATGATATAATGTGTGATAGAAGTCTCCTACCTGGGTCAGAGATGATATAATGTGTGATAGAAGCCTCCTACCTGGTTCAGAGATGATATAATGTGTGATAGAAGTCTCCTACCTGGGTCAGAGATGATATAATGTGTGATAGACGTCTCCTACCTGGGTCAGAGATGATAGAATGTGTGATGGAAGTCTCCTACCTGGGTCAGAGATGATATAATGTGTGATAGAAGTGTCCTACCTGGGTCAGAGTGTCACGTTCCTGACCTTATTTCCTTTGTTTTGTCTTTGTTTAGTTGGTCAGGACGTGAGCTGGGTGGGCATTCTATGCTATGTGTTTCTATGTTGGGTTCATTTTCAATTAGCCTGATATGGTTCTCAATCAGGGGCAGGTGTTTTACGTTTCCTCTGATTGAGAACCATATTAAGGTAGGCTGTTCTCACTGTTTGTTTGTGGGTGATTGTTGCTGTGTCTGTGTTTGTTCGCCACACGGTACTGTTACGTTTCGTTCGTTCGTTCGTTTGTTCCTGTTCGTGCGTTCATTTTTATATGTTCTCAAGTACAGGTCTGTTCACGTCATTTTGTTATTTTGTATTTTGTCAAGTGTTCTTCGTGTTCGTCTTATTCAAATAAATCATTATGTATTCACACTACGCTGCGCTTTGGTCCGATCCTTGCTCCTCAGACGAGGAGGAAGACGAGCGTTACAGAATCACCCACCAACCAAGGACCAAGCAGCGTAGTAACGGGCAGCAGCGACAGCAGCGGCAGCATACACAGGACTTCTGGACATGGGAGGAAATTCTGGACGGTAAGGGACCCTGGGCACAACCTGGAGAATATCGCCGCCCTCGTGAAGAGCTGGATGCAGCTAAAGCCGAGAGGCGGTGGTATGAGGAGGCAGCACGGAAGCAAGGCTGGTAGCCTGTGAGTCAGCCCAAAAAAAATCTTGGGGGGCTACAAGGGAGTGTGGCAAAGTCAGGTAGGAGACCTGCGCCAACTCCCCGAGCTTACCGTTGAGAGCGAAAGTACGGGCAGACACCGTGTTATGCGGTAAAGCGCACGGTGTCTCCTGTACGTGTGCATAGCCCGGTGCGGTACATTCCAGCTCCACGTATCGGCCGGGCTAGATTGAGCATTGAGCCAGGTGCCATGAAGCCGGCTCAACGCGTCTGGTCTCCAGTGCGTCTCCTCGGGCCGGCATACATGGCACTAGCCTTACGCATGGTGTCCCCGGTTCGCCAACACAGCCCAGTGCGGGTTATTCCACCTCCCCGCACTGGTCGGGCTACGGGGAGCATTCAACCAGGTAAGGTTGGGCAGGCTCGGTGCTCAAGGGAGCCAGTACGCCTGCACGGTCCGGTATATATCCGGCGCCACCTCCCCGCCAGCCCGGTACCACCAGTTCTGGCACCACGCACCAAGCCTCCTGTGCGTCTCCAGAGTCCTGTGCGCCCTGTTGCTGCTCCCCGCACTAGCCTTAAGGTGCGTGTCCTTAGCCCGGTACCACCAGTTCCGGCACCACGCACCAGGCCTACTGTGCGCCTCAGCCAGCCAGAGTCTGCCGTCTGCCCAGTGCCGCCTGCACTGCCCGTCTGCCCAGAGCCGTCTGAACTGCCCGTCTGTCCTGAGCCTTCAAAGCCGCCCGTCTGTCCTGAGCCTTCAAAGCCGCCCGTCTGTCCTGAGCCTTCAAAGCCGCCCGTCTGTCCTGAGCCTTCAGAGCAGTCCGTCAGTCAGGAGCCACTAGAGCCGCCCGCCAGACAGGAGCTGCTAGAGCCGCCCGCCAGACAGGAGCCGCTAGAGCCGCCCGCCAGACAGGAGCAGCCAGAGCCGCCCGCCAGACAGGAGCAGCCAGAGCCGCCCGCCAGACAGGAGCAGCCAGAGCCGCCCGCCAGACAGGAGCAGCCAGAGCCGCCCGCCAGACAGGAGCAGCCAGAGCCGCCCGCCAGCTGTGACCTGCCAGTGCCGTCCGCCAGCCGTGACCTGCCAGTGCCGTCAGCCAGCCGTGACCTGCCAGAGCCGTCAGCCAGCCGTTACCTGCCAGTGCCGTCAGCCAGCCGTGACCTGCCAGAGCCGTCAGCCAGCCGTGACCTGCCAGAGCCGTCTGCCAGCCGTGACCTGCCAGAGCCGTCAGCCAGCCGTGACCTGCCAGAGCCGTTACTCAGTCCGGAGCCGCCCCTCAGTCCGGAGCCGCCCCTCAGTCCGGGGCCGCCCCTCAGTCCGGAGCCGCCCCTCAGTCCGGAGCCGCCCCTCAGTCCGGTGCCGCCCCTCAGTCCGGTGCCGCCCCTCAGTCCGGTGCCGCCCCTCAGTCCGGTGCTGCCCCTCAGTCCGGTGTTGCCCCTTAGTCCGGTGCTGCCCCTTAATCCAGTGGGGTTAATATGGTGGGTAGCCATTAGGAGGAGGCCACGGAAGCGGGGACTAACTATGGTGGGGTGGGGACCACGTCCAGAGCCAGAGCCGCCACCGTGGACAGATGCCCACCCAAACCCTCCCCTATAGGTTCAGGTTTTGAGGCCGGAGTCCGCACCTTGGGGGGGGTGGGGGGGGGGGGGGGGGGGTACTGTCACGTTCCTGACCTTATTTCCTTTGTTTTGTCTTTGTTTAGTTGGTCAGGACGTGAGCTGGGTGGGCATTCTATGTTATGTGTTTCTATGTTGGGTTCATTTTCAATTAGCCTGATATGGTTCTCAATCAGGGGCAGGTGTTTTACGTTTCCTCTGATTGAAAACCATATTAAGGTAGGCTGTTCTCACTGTTTGTTTGTGGGTGATTGTTGCTGTGTCTGTGTTTGTTCGCCACACGGTACTGTTACGTTTCGTTCGTTCGTTTGTTCCTGTTCGTGCGTTCATTTTTATATGTTCTCAAGTACAGGTCTGTTCACGTCGTTTTGTTATTTTGTATTTTGTCAAGTGTTCTTCGTGTTCGTCTTATTCAAATAAATCATTATGTATTCACACTACGCTGCGCTTTGGTCCGATCCTTGCTCCTCAGACGAGGAGGAAGACGAGCGTTACACAGAGATGATAGAATGTGTGATAGAAGTCTCCTACCTGGGTCAGAGATGATAGAATGTGTGATAGAAGTCTCCTACCTGGGTCAGAGATGATAGAATGTGTGATAGACGTCTCCTACCTGAGTCAGAGATGATATAATGTGTGATAGAAGTCTCCTACCTGGGTCAGAGATGATAGAATGTGTGATAGAAGTCTCCTACCTGGGTCAGAGATGATAGAATGTGTGATAGACGTCTCCTACCTGGGTCAGAGATGATAGAATGTGTGATAGACGTCTCCTACCTGGGTCAGAGATGATAGAATGTATGATAGACGTCTCCTACCTGGGTCAGAGATGATAGAATGTGTGATAGAAGTCTCCTACCTGGGTCAGAGATGATAGAATGTGTGATAGACGTCTCCTACCTGGGTCAGAGATGATAGAATGTGTGATAGACGTCTCCTACCTGGGTCAGAGATGATAGAATGTATGATAGACGTCTCCTACCTGGGTCAGAGATGATATAATGTGTGATGGAAGCCTCCTACCTGGGTCAGAGATGATATAATGTGTGATAGAAGTCTCCTACCTGGTTCAGAGATGATAGAATGTGTGATAGAAGTCTCCTACCTGGGTCAGAGACTTCTTGTCTCTAAATGTTTCCCTGCTTCCTCTCCGCCGTGTACCAGTCTGTGAGAAGGAAGAGAAAACACAAATATCAGAGGACAACACTGGCTACGTACAATAACTAGGACTAGGTGGGGACAATGATTTATACTGCTTCAATCCTCAAAACACTTTTTCCTTTTTGACAGAACACATGTAACTATAGAAGTAGAATGAATAGAACGGTCTCGGAACCTCTAAACCTGGCAAAAAGGGTAAAACTGTGGGCAAAGCCCTGTTTCTGTGGAGAGTGTGGGGGAGATATGGACCTGGCGAATATTTCACTGGTGCTGGGACTGGGGTGGCTTAACAACAAACTCACATACTTTCTCATCCGGGTCTTCCTCAGATTGGAAGACATGTTGTGCCCAAATTAAGTACGTACAGACAGACAGACAGACAGACAGACAGACAGACAGACAGACATCGAGAGACTGACCAACAGAGAGACAGACAGACCAACAAACACAGACAGACAGACAGAGCAACAAACAGAGACAGGCAGATAGACCAACAGACACGAGAGACTGACAACCACTGTGACAGACAGTCAGACAGACAGACGTACAGTACTGACGTACAGTACTGACAGACAGACAGACAGACAGACAGACAGACAGACAGACAGACAGACAGACAGACAGACACAGACATCTTATTCTGTTTCCGACTCAACACACACCACATTTCCACAATAGCCTGTCCTGAGCATTTGCCTGCCTGTCTGTCTTTCTGTCTGTTTATGTCTGACATTTGAAATGTGTTCTAACGAGCTCTGCATCACGCAAAGCCAGGATCAAATGTGTCCTTCTGCACGATAGCTTAGTGTTTTCACTGACTGACTGTCAACCCTTTACCCATAATGCTCTATGTGAGGCAGCATGATGGACTACAGTACCCTGCCAGATAAACCCATTCAACTTCAAATCCACTGCTCTCTTTGTGTGGACATCCAAATATGCATACTACACACACAGACACAGAAATGTATTGTTTACACACACACACACACACACACACACACACACACACACACACACACACACACACACACACACACACACACACACACACACACACACACACACACACACACACACACACACACACACACACACACACACACACACACTTGCCCCCTCTGTCCTGTGTTTACTGGTGATGTAAACGAAGTGGGTTCCCCAACATAAACTGACACCAGGAAGTGAGTCAAGGTCTGTCCTTGTCCGGCTGTAACGAGGTCTCAGTCTTTTCACCTGGCTAGCCATCTGATTCCTATAGTGTATCAGCTATCCCAGCTAGGCTATATCAGTCCCCTACGATGGCGCTAAAGGACAGCCCCAAGACAGCAACTTTCAGTTTGTACAAATTCAATGACATGCCTTTTTGGTTTACGCAACGCCCCCAGTACCACTCTGCCACTTTCTCCTCTGTCCCTCGAATCACAGATTCTGTGTGGAAATGGCCTGTAGCAGAGGACGCAGAGGTGTAAAATGTACTCAATTGTCATACTTGAGTAAAAGTAAAGATACCTTAATAGAAAATGACTCAAGTAAAAGTGAAAGTCACCCAGTAAAATATTATTTGAATAAAAGTCTAAAAAGTATTTGGTTTAAAATATACTTAAGTATCAAAAGTAAAAGTATAAATAATTTCAAATTCCTTATATTAAGCAAACCAGACGGCATCATTTTCGTGTTTTATTTTATTGACGGATAGCCAGGGGCACACTCCAACACTCAGATATAATTTACAAACAAAGCGTTTGTGTTTAATGAGTCCGCCAGATCAGAGGCAGTAGGGTTGACCCGGATGTTCTCTGTTTAGTGAGTCTGCCAGATCAGAGGCAGTAGGGTTGACCCGGATGTTCTCTGTTTAGTGAGTCTGCCAGATCAGAGGCAGTAGGGATGACCAGGGATGTTCTCTGTTTAGTGAGTCCTCCAGATCAGAGGCAGTAGGGATGACCAGGGATGTTCTCTGTTTAGTGAGTCCTCCAGATCAGAGGCAGTAGGGAGGACCAGGGATGTTCTCTGTTTAGTGAGTCCTCCAGATCAGAGGCAGTAGGGTTGACCCGGATGTTCTCTGTTTAGTGAGTCTGCCAGATCAGAGGCAGTAGGGTTGACCCGGATGTTCTCTGTTTAGTGAGTCTGCCAGATCAGAGGCAGTAGGGAGGACCAGGGATGTTCTCTTGATAAGTGTGTGAATTGGACCATTTTCCTGTCAAAATGTAACAAGTACTTTTGGATGTCAGGGAAAATGTATGGAGTAAAAAGTACATCATTTTCTTTAGGAATGTAGTGAAGTAAAAGTAGTCAAAAATATAAATAGTAAAGTACAGATTCCCACATAAACTACTTAAGTAGTACTTTAAAGTATTTTTACTTAAGTGCTTTACACCACCACTGAGTGGATGTCATTAGCCCCAGCAGTCTTAAATCGGCAGTATCGGCTAGCTTGCCAGTATAAGGATCCCTGACACCATCCTGTATAATTTGTTCCCTGCAGGCCAGGGTGACAGTAAGGTCTAATCTCTCTGGGGAGAGACAGGATTAAATATCTCATTGCACAGAGCTGTTCCAGGCCCGACTACCACAGACCTCCCTGGCTATACTGTATCCAGAATGCACCAGGCTTGGCTCGATTCCATTACAATTCAGAAAGTAAACCATATTCCAATTCCACATTTTCCTGTGTACTTCCTGAATTGACTGGAATTAAAATGGCATTGACCCTTAACCCTGGTATACACACAGTCAGCTACAACCCATAGATATATATATAACAGCTGACCAGGGTCGCTGGCATTCAGCAGGGTGGGACTTAACGTGGCAGATAGATATTCATTAGAAATGATATGATTGGAGCTGATATGACTGGAGCTGATATGATTGGAGCTGATATGATTGGAGCTGATATGATTGGAGCTGATATGACTTGGGCTGATATGACTGGAGCTGATATGATTGGAGCTGATATGATTGGGGCTGATATGATTGGAGCTGATATGATTGGGGCTGATATGATTGGAGCTGATATGATTGGGGCTGATATGATTGGAGCTGATATGATTGGAGCTGATGTAACAGTATAACTTTAAACCGTCCCCTCGCCCCGACACGGGCGCGAACCAGGGACCCTCTGCACACATCGACAACAGTCACCCACGAAGCAGCGTTACCCATCGCTCCACAAAAGCCACGGCCCTTGCAAAGCAAGGGGCAACACTACTTGAGTCTCAGAGCAAGTGACGTAACTGATTGAAATGCTACTAGCGCGTACCCGCTAACTAGCTAGCCATTTCACATCCGTTACACTGATATGATTGGGGCTGATATGATTGGAGCTGATATGATTGGGGCTGATATGATTGGAGCTGATATGATTGGGGCTGATATGATTGGAGCTGATATGATTGGGGCTGATATGACTGGAGCTGATATGATTGGGGCTGATATGACTGGAGCTGATATGATTGGGGCTGATATGATTGGGGCTGATATGACTGGAGCTGATATGATTGGAGCTGATATGATTGGGGCTGATATGATTGGGGCTGATATGATTGGAGCTGATATGATTGGGGCTGATATGACTGGAGCTGATATGATTGGGGCTGATATGACTGGAGCTGATATGACTGGAGCTGATATGATTGGAGCTGATATGATTGGAGCTGATATGATTGGAGCTGATATGACTGGAGCTGATATGATTGGAGCTGATATGATTGGGGCTGATATGATTGGGGCTGATATGATTGGAGCTGATATGATTGGAGCTGATATGATTGGGGCTGATATGATTGGAGCTGATATGATTGGAGCTGATATGATTGGAGCTGATATGATTGGGGCTGATATGATTGGAGCTGATATGATTGGGGCTGATATGATTGGAGCTGATATGATTGGGGCTGATATGATTGGAGCTGATATGATTGGGGCTGATATGATTGGAGCTGATATGATTGGGGCTGATATGACTGGAGCTGATATGATTGGGGCTGATATGATTGGGGCTGATATGACTGGAGCTGATATGATTGGAGCTGATATGATTGGGGCTGATATGATTGGGGCTGATATGATTGGAGCTGATATGATTGGGGCTGATATGACTGGAGCTGATATGATTGGGGCTGATATGACTGGAGCTGATATGACTGGAGCTGATATGATTGGAGCTGATATGATTGGAGCTGATATGATTGGAGCTGATATGACTGGAGCTGATATGATTGGAGCTGATATGATTGGGGCTGATATGATTGGGGCTGATATGATTGGAGCTGATATGATTGGAGCTGATATGATTGGGGCTGATATGATTGGGGCTGATATGACTGGAGCTGATATGATTGGAGCTGATATGATTGGAGCTGATATGATTGGGGCTGATATGACTGGAGCTGATATGATTGGAGCTGATATGATTGGGGCTGATATGATTCGGGCTGATATGACTGGAGCTGATATGATTGGGGCTGATATGATTGGAGCTGATATGACTGGAGCTGATATGATTGGGGCTGATATGACTGGAGCTGATATGATTGGAGCTGATATGATTGGAGCTGATATGATTGGAGCTGATATGACTGGAGCTGATATGATTGGGGCTGATATGATTGGAGCTGATATGATTGGAGCTGATATGATTGGGGCTGATATGATTGGAGCTGATATGATTGGGGCTGATATGATTGGAGCTGATATGATTGGGGCTGATATGATTGGAGCTGATATGATTGGAGCTGATATGATTGGGGCTGATATGATTGGAGCTGATATGATTGGAGCTGATATGATTGGAGCTGATATGATTGGGGCTGATATGATTGGTAGCTGATATGATTGGAGCTGATATGATTGGAGCTGATATGATTGGTAGCTGATATGATTGGGGCTGATATGATTGGTAGCTGATATGATTGGAGCTGATATGATTGGAGCTGATATGATTGGTAGCTGATATGATTGGAGCTGATATGATTGGTAGCTGATATGATTGGAGCTGATATGATTGGTAGCTGATATGATTGGGGCTGATATGATTGGTAGCTGATATGATTGGAGCTGATATGATTGGAGCTGATATGATTGGTAGCTGATATGATTGGAGCTGATATGATTGGTAGCTGATATGATTGGAGCTGATATGATTGGTAGCTGATATGATTGGTAGCTGATATGATTGGAGCTGATATGACTGGGGCTGATATGACTGGGGCTGATATGATTGGAGCTGATATGACTGGGGCTGATATGATTGGTAGCTGATATGACTGGGGCTGATATGATTGGATGTCAGAGTCGTGTATAGGTGGCAGGGAAGTCAGGCGCAGGAGAGTCAAATGGAGTCATTTAATGAATGTCCCAGTAACATGCTCCATAACACTAATAAGAAACGAACTTAAACAAATATGGGTACGAAGACCCATCGCGCACCTATACACATAAAAAACAACACTAACAAGAAACAATCTCTGACAAAGACATGAGGAGAAACAGAGGGTTAAATACACAACATGCAATGGATGGGATTGGAAACAGGTGTGTGAGAATATTTTATTTATTTATTTTTATTTTACCGTTATTTTACCAGGTAAGTTGACTGAGAACACGTTCTCATTTACAGCAACGACCTGGGGAATAGTTACAGGGGAGAGGAGGGGGATGAATGAGCCAATTGTAAACTGGGGATTATTAGGTGACCATGATGGTTTGAGGGTCAGATTGGGAATTTAGCCAGGACACCGGGGTTAACACCCCTACTCTTACGATAAGTGCCATGGGATCTTTAATGACCTCAGAGAGTCAGGACACCCGTTTAACGTCCCATCCGAAAGACGGCACCCTACACAGGGCAGTGTCCCCAATCACTGCCCTGGGGCATTGGGATATTTTTTTAGACCAGAGGAAAGAGTGCCTCCTACTGGCCCTCCAACACCACTTCCAGCAGCATCTGGTCTCCCATCCAGGGACTGACCAGGACCAACCCTGCTTAGCTTCAGAAGCAAGCCAGCAGTGGTATGCAGGGTGGTATGCTGAATACAAGACAAAACCAATGGAAAAATGAAAAATGGATCAATGATGGCTAGAAGACCGGTGACGTCGACCGCCGAACACCGCCCAGACAAGGAGAGGCAACGACTTCGGCAGAAGTCGTGACACTGGAGCTGATATGATTGGTTGACTCTACATATCAGACAGAGGCCTATCTGTTCTACACTCTCTATATCTATCTGACTGAATACAACCCTGGTCACAGCAGTATAATCTCTAACCCTGGTCACAGCAATATAATCTCTAACCCTGGTCACAGCAGTATAATCTCTAACCCTGGTCACAGCAATATAATCTCTAACCCTGGTCACAGCAGTATAATCTCTAACCCTGGTCACAGCAGTATAATCTCTAACCCTGGTCACAGCAGTATAATCTCTAACCCTGGTTATAGCAGTATAATCTCTAACCCTGGTCATAGCAGTATAATCTCTAACCCTGGTCACAGCAGTATAATCTCTAACCCTGGTCATAACAGTATAATCTCTAAACCCTGGTCACAGCAATATAATCTCTAACCCTGGTCACAGCAGTATAATCTCTAACCCTGGTCACAGTAGTATAATCTCTAACCCTGGTCACAGCAGTATAATATCTAACCCTGGTCACAGCAGTATAATCTCTAACCCTGGTCACAGCAGTATAATCTCTAACCCTGGTCACAGCAGTATAATCTCTAACCCTGGTCACAGCAGTATAATCTCTAACCCTGGTCAAAGCAGTATAATCTCTAACCCTGGTCATAGCAGTATAATCTCTAACCCTGGTCATAGCAGTATAATCTCTAACCCTGGTCACAGCAGTATAATATCTAACCCTGGTCACAGCAGTATAATCTCTAACCCTGGTCACAGCAGTATAATCTCTAACCCTGGTCACAGCAATATAATCTCTAACCCTGGTCACAGCAGTATAATCTCTAACCCTGGTCACAGCAGTATAATCTCTAACCCTGGTCATAGCAGTATAATCTCTAACCCTGGTCACAGCAGTATAATATCTAACCCCGGTCACAGCAGTATAATCTCTAACCCTGGTCACAGCAGTATAATCTCTAACCCTGGTCACGGCAGTATAATCTCTAACCCTGGTCATAGCAGTATAATCTCTAACCCTGGTCATAGCAGTATAATATCTAACCCTGGTCATAGCAGTATAATCTCTAACCCTGGTCACAGCAGTATAATCTCTAACCCTGGTCATAGCAGTATAATATCTAACCCTGTTGAATAGATAGATAGATAGATAGATAGATAGATAGATAGATAGATAGATAGATAGATAGATAGATAGATAGATAGATAGAGGGAGATAAATAGATCGATAAATAAATAGAGATAGATAAATGTGTATGTAGCACGTAGCATGTAGCACGTAGCATGTAGCACATAGCATATAGCATGTAGCATGTAGCATGTAGCATATAGCATGTGGCATGTAGCACGTAGCATGCAGCTCCCTGGTGGAGTTCACTTCCACTGTTGTTAAATAAAGTATACAGATTTGATCATTCTGTTGTCGCTGAAAAATGTACTGCTCCGCAGGAAATGCCGATTAGCATCGTGATTTGCATAAATTAATTGAAAACCTCACACTAACACACGGTTATGTTAGGAGCATTGGACATGTCATGTAGTCTAATTTGGGCAAGCCAGTAGACTAACCACCGGTCAAGCAACATCATGGACTAAACGTTCAAATCCTGATGCTGCAGGATTCTTTTGCAGCGACAATACTGGTTCAAATTAAGATCCCACACCTGTAGGCGGCATGCTGTATGAAGGACAGCATCTGGAAATAGCTGTGACAGTGATAATGTAAACATCTCTAAACCAATCAAAAATAGCTCAATTAAATACATCCTGCAGAGACAGAGAGAGAGAGAGAGAGAGAGAGAGAGAGAGAGAGAGAGAGAGAGAGAGAGAGAGAGAGAGAGAAAGAGAGAGAGAAAGAGAGAGAGAGAGAGAGCAACATAGAGAGAGCGACAGTGAGAGAGAGAGAGAGAGAGAGAGAGAGAGAGAGAGAGAGAGAGAGAGAGAGAGAGAGAGAGAGAGAGAGAGAGCGTGCGTGTTCGTGCATGTCTGTGTGTGCCAGACTAGAGGCAGCTCTTGGAGGTCACTCCAAAGTCAGTTGATCCACAGTGTTTATCAAATAAACACATACTCAGACTAGTCCACATCGACGGCCTCCATCTTGGTCCTCTCCTCTGTAGGCTAGTCCACATCGACGGCCTCCATCTTGGTCCTCTTCTCTGTAGACTAGTCCACATCGACGGCCTCCATCTTGGTCCTCTCCTCTGTAGACTAGTCCTCATCGACGGCCTACATCTTGGTCCTCTCCTCTGTAGACTAGTCCACATCGACGGCCTCCATCTTGGTCCTCTTCTCTGTAGACTAGTCCACATCGACGGCCTCCATCTTGGTCCTCTCCTCTGTAGACTAGTCCACATCGACGGCCTCCATCTTGGTCCTCTCCTCTGTAGACTAGTCCACAGCGACGGCCTCCATCTTGGTCCTCTCCTCTGTAGACTAGTCCACATCGACGGCCTCCATCTTGGTCCTCTCCTCTGTAGACTAGTCCACATCGACCGCTTCCATCTTGGTCCTCTCCTCTGTAGACTAGTCCACATCGACGGCCTCCATCTTGGTCCTCTCCTATGTAGACTAGTCCACATCGACTGCCTCCGTCTTGCGTCCCACAATGTACCAATGTTCCGGCTCAACACAGTCACTCCTGTTGCCTAGAGTCGCAACACAGTCACTCCTGTTGCCTAGAGTCTCAACACAGTCACTCCTGTTGCCTAGAGTCTCAACACAGTCACTCCTGTTGCCTAGAGGCTCAACACAGTCACTCCTGTTGCCTAGAGGCTCAACACAGTCACTCCTGTTGCCTAGAGGCTCAACACAGTCACTCCTGTTGCCTAGAGTCTCTACACAGTCACTCCTGTTGCCTAGAGGCTCAACACAGTCACTCCTGTTGCCTAGAGGCTCAACACAGTCACTCCTGTTGCCTAGAGGCTCAACACAGTCACTCCTGTTGCCTAGAGTCTCAACACGGTCACTCCTGTTGCCTAGAGGATCAACACGGTCACTCCTGTTGCCTAGAGGATCAACACGGTCACTCCTGTTGCCTAGAGTCTCAAAACAGTCACTCCTGTTGCTTAGAGTCTCAACACAGTCACTCCTGTTGCATAGAGTCTCAACACAGTCACTCCTGTTGCCTAGATGCTCGACATAGTCACTCCTGTTGCCTAGAGGCTCAACACAGTCACTCATGTTACCTAGAGTCTCAACACAGTCACTCCTGTTGCCTAGAGGATCAACACAGTCACTCCTGTTGCCTAGAGGATCAACACAGTCACTCCTGTTGCCTAGAGGCTCAACACAGTCACTCCTGTTGCCTAGAGGCTCAACACAGTCACTCCTGTTGTCTAGAGTCTCAACACAGTCACTCCTGTTGCCTAGAGTCTCAACACAGTCACTCCTGTTGCCTAGATGCTCAACATAGTCACTCCTGTTGCCTAGAGGCTCAACACAGTCACTCCTGTTGCCTAGAGGCTCAACACAGTCACTCCTGTTGCCTAGAGGCTCAACACAGTCACTCCTGTTGTCTAGAGCCTCAACACAGTCACTTCTGTTGTCTAGGGTCTGTATTTACGAGACTACTATCACCCAGGTCCTAGGGACCCACACTGTGTGCAGGCTTTTGTTCCTGCCCTACACATACACACATAATTCAACTGATCACAACGTTGATGATTAGTTGAATCTTCACACGCCGGTCCCCCGTGGAGACCCTTCACACGCCGGTCCCCCGTGGAGACCCTTCACACACCGGTCCCCCGTGGAGACCCTTCACACGCTGGTCCCCCGTGGAGACCCTTCACACACCGGTCCCCCGTGGAGACCCTTCACACACCGGTCCCCCGTGGAGACCCTTCACACACCGGTCCCCCGTGGAGACCCTTCACACGCCGGTCCCCCGTGGAGACCCTTCACACGCCGGTCCCCCGTGGAGACCCTTCACACACCGGTCCCCCGTGGAGACCCTTCACACACCGGTCCCCCGTGGAGACCCTTCACACGCCGGTCCCCCATGGAGACCCTTCACACGCCAGTCCCCCGTGGAGACCCTTCACGAGCCGGTCCCCCGTGGAGACCCTTCACACACCGGTCCCCCGTGGAGACCCTTCACACGCCAGTCCCCCGTGGAGACCCTTAACACGCCGGTCCCCCGTGGAGACCCTTCACACGCCGGTCCCCCGTGGAGACCCTTCACACGCCGGTCCCCCGTGGAGACCCTTCACACGCCGGTCCCCCGTGGAGACCCTTCACACGCCGGTCCCCCGTGGAGACCCTTCACACGCCAGTCCCCCGTGGAGACCCTTCACGAGCCGGTCCCCCGTGGAGACCCTTCACACACCGGTCCCCCGTGGAGACCCTTCACACGCCAGTCCCCCGTGGAGACCCTTAACACGCCGGTCCCCCGTGGAGACCCTTCACACGCCGGTCCCCCGTGGAGACCCTTCACACGCCGGTCCCCCGTGGAGACCCTTCACACGCTGGTCCCCCGTGGAGACCCTTCACACGCCGGTCCCCTGAGGAGACTCTTCACACGCCGGTCCCCCGTGGAGACCCTTCACACGCCAGTCCCCCGTGGAGACCCTTCACGAGCCGGTCCCCCGTGGAGACCCTTCACACACCGGTCCCCCGTGGAGACCCTTCACACGCCAGTCCCCCGTGGAGACCCTTAACACGCCGGTCCCCCGTGGAGACCCTTCACACGCCGGTCCCCCGTGGAGACCCTTCACACGCTGGTCCCCCGTGGAGACCCTTCACACGCTGGTCCCCCGTGGAGACCCTTCACACGCCGGTCCCCTGAGGAGACTCTTCACACGCCGGTCCCCCGTGGAGACCCTTCACACGCCGGTCCCCCGTGGAGACCCTTCACACGCCGGTCCCCCGTGGAGACCCTTCACACGCCGGTCCCCCGTGGAGACCCTTCACACGCTGGTCCCCCATGGAGACCCTTCACACGCCGGTCCCCTGAGGAGACCCTTCACACGCCGGTCCCCTGTGGAGACTCTTCTTCCCCAGTGCAGTCAGACCATTATGATTATGTGCCAACAGGGTCTCTGTGCCACCAGGGTGAGTGTCTATGGTAGGTAGGGTAGGACCTTGGTGAGAGAGCGTACATTTTTCTTTTTTCTTTTCTTTTTAAATGTCGCCAACAAAACAATAAACAACAAAAACGAACGTGAAGGCTATACATGCATTAAACGAAGACAACAACCCACAAATAAGGTGGAAAAACAGGCTGCCTAAGTATGATTCCCAATCAGAGACAACGATAGACAGCTGTCCCTGATTGAGAACCATACAGGCTGCCTAAGTATAATTACCAATCAGAGACAACGATAGACAGCTGTCCCTGATTGAGAACCATACAGGCTGCCTAAGTATAATTACCAATCAGAGACAACGATAGACAGCTGTCCCTGATTGAGAACCATACAGGCTGCCTAAGTATAATTACCAATCAGAGACAACGATAGACAGCTGTCCCTGATTGAGAACCATACAGGCTGCCTAAGTATAATTACCAATCAGAGACAACGATAGACAGCTGTCCCTGATTGAGAACCATACAGGCTGCCTAAGTATAATTACCAATCAGAGACAACGATAGACAGCTGTCCCTGATTGAGAACCATACAGGCTGCCTAAGTATAATTACCAATCAGAGACAACGATAGACAGCTGTCCCTGATTGAGAACCATACAGGCTGCCTAAGTATAATTACCAATCAGAGACAACGATAGACAGCTGCCCCTGATTGAGAACCATACAGGCTGCCTAAGTATAATTACCAATCAGAGACAACGATAGACAGCTGCCCCTGATTGAGAACCATACAGGCTGCCTAAGTATAATTACCAATCAGAGACAACGATAGACAGCTGTCCCTGATTGAGAACCATACAGGCTGCCTAAGTATAATTACCAATCAGAGACAACGATAGACAGCTGTCCCTGATTGAGAACCATACAGGCTGCCTAAGTATAATTACCAATCAGAGACAACGATAGACAGCTGTCCCTGATTGAGAACCATACAGGCTGCCTAAGTATAATTACCAATCAGAGACAACGATAGACAGCTGTCCCTGATTGAGAACCATACAGGCTGCCTAAGTATAATTACCAATCAGAGACAACGATAGACAGCTGTCCCTGATTGAGAACCATACAGGCTGCCTAAGTATAATTACCAATCAGAGACAACAATAGACAGCTGTCCCTGATTGAGAACCATACAGGCTGCCTAAGTATAATTACCAATCAGAGACAACGATAGACAGCTGTCCCTGATTGCGAATCATACCCAGCCAAAAAACACAAAGAACCAGAAAATCATAGAAAACTAAACATAGAATGCCCAAAAGGCTGCTGATTGCGAATCATACCCGGCCAAAAAACACAAAGAACCAGAAAATCATAGAAAACTAAACATAGAATGCCCAAAAGGCTGCTGATTGCGAATCATACCCGGCCAAAAACACAAAGAACCAGATAGCATAGAGTTTCCCACCCGAGTCACACCCTGACCTAACCAAACATAGAGAATACAAGGATCTCTACGTCAGGAAGTGACCAGACTCCTTCTCGTAGGCCCAACTTCCCCCCTCAAATAACCTTAATCCTCCCGTAGCCACCGGCTGCAAGGGGGTATTCATCTCCAATAACGGCTGTACACTTAGAATTAATCTAATAATGCTCTGGTTATTGTATACAAATACAAATTGGCTATTTGGCTCTAACAGTAAGGACGTCTTCCTGTATTTCCCATCTCTGTGAAAATAAATATGGAAATTGATTCTGTTTTTCAAATGCTTTGAACTTCAAAGGACACAACCCAAATAAAGCTGCCCCCTCTAACTGCCCCCTCTAACTGGCCCCCTCTAACTGCCCTCTCTAACTGCCCTCTCTAACTGCCCCTCTCTACCTGCCCCCTCTACCTGCCCCCTCTAACTGCCCACTCTAACTGCCCCCTCTAACTGCCCCCTCTAACTGCCCTCTCTAACTGCCCCCTCCAGCTGCCCTCTCTAACTGCTCTCTCTAACTGGCCCCCTCTAACTGCCCCCTCTAACTGCCCCCTCTAGCTGCCCTCTCTAACTGCCCCCTCTAGCTGCCCCCTCTAGCTGGCCCCTCTAGCTGGCCCCTCTAGCTGCCCTCTCTAACTGCCCTCTCTAACTGCCCCCTCTAACTGCCCCCTCTAGCTGCCCTCTCTACCTGCCCCCTCTAACTGCCCCCTCCAAATCCCCCCTCTAACTGCCCCCTCTAACTGCCCCCTCCAAATCCCCCCTCTAACTGCCACCTCTACCTGCCCCCTCTACCTGCCCCCTCCAAACCCCCCTCTCTAACTGCCCCCTCTAGCTGCCCCCTCCAAATCCCCCCTCTAACTGCCCCCTCTAGCTGCCCCCTCTAACTGCCCTCTCTAAC
Source organism: Salvelinus fontinalis (assembly GCF_029448725.1). Taxonomy (NCBI): domain Eukaryota; kingdom Metazoa; phylum Chordata; class Actinopteri; order Salmoniformes; family Salmonidae; genus Salvelinus; species Salvelinus fontinalis. Next base: position 3,809,795 of record NC_074690.1, read on the forward strand.
TGCCCCCTCTAGCTGCCCTCTCTAGCTGCCCTCTCTAACTGCCCCCTCTAACTGCCCCCTCTAACTGCCCCCTCCAACTGCCCCCTCTAACTGCCCCCTCTAACTGCCCTCTCTAACTGCCCCCTCTAACTGCCCTCTCTAACTGCCCCCTCTAACTGCCCCCTCCAAATCCCCCCTCTAACTGCCCCCTCTAACTGCCCCCTCCAAATCCCCCCTCTAACTGCCCCCTCTAGCTGCCCTCTCTAGCTGCCCTCTCTAGCTGCCCTCTCTACCTGCCCCCTCTAACTGCCCCCTCTAACTGCCCCCTCTAACTGCCCCCTCCAACTGCCCCCTCTAACTGCCCCCTCTACCTGCCCCCTCCAAACCCCCCTCTCTAACTGCCCCCTCTAGCTGCCCCCTCCAAATCCCCCCTCTACCTGCCCCCTCCAAACCCCCCTCTCTAACTGCCCCCTCTAGCTGCCCCCTCCAAATCCCCCCTCTAACTGCCCCCTCCAAATCCACCCTCTAACTGCACTACAACAATCCACTATATCCTTATGTTCATCCTGTTAGTAAACTGAAGCTATGCATCGTGGTTAGTCACACTATAGACCGTGATTTACTCGGAGTAAAGTGACTTACAGATATTAACATAGAAATATACACATTCTGTACACTGGAGAGACCAGTCGTGACTGCTGTCCAGTTGGATACTGTCCCTCACTGCAGCAGATCGGCTCTGTACCATAGCAGACTGACTCCATATGCTCCTCTCCACTCTCCTCTCTTCTCTCCTTTCTTCCAGTGGAGGAGTCAGAGAGAGAGGAGGGAGGAGAGAGAGAGAGAGAGAGAGAGAGAGAGAGAGAGAGAGAGAGAGAGAGAGAGAGAGAGAGAGAGAGGGAGATATAGATAGAAACAAGAGAGAGAGAGAGAGAGAGAGATAGATAGATAGATATATATAGATAGAAACAAGAGACTAAGTCAATGATATTCCTTCATATCCTTCCAGTAGCCGAGGAGAGTAGGATGGGATATGCTCAGAATCTCCCCATCTTCTCACCATCGTGTGTGTGAGAAAGAGAGAGAGAGAAGAGAAGAAAGAGAGAGAGAAGAGAGAAAGAGAGAAAGAGAGAGAGAGAAGAGAATAGAAGAGAGAGAGAGAGACAGAGAAGAAAGAGAGAAGAGAGAGAAGAGAGAGAGAGAGACAGAGAAGAAAGAGAGAGAGAGAGAAGGCCATACTGTTTATTACAGGCCATACTGTTTCTAACTGCCTTAATCTCCCCCATAGAAACAACAGTGACAGCACCGTCAACAAAAACGGAAGGGATCTTTTGCAGCTCTGTAGAAGCCTGGGTCTGTACTTTGTCAATGGTAGGTTACGGGGGGACTCTTTGGGGAGATTCACCTACTGCTCACCTCTTGGCCACAGTACAGTAGACTATATGATCACAGACATTGACCCTTTCTCTCTCAGCTCATTCACTGTCAAGCCACTAACACCTCTGTCTGATCACAGCCAAATTACATTGTTCCTCAAAAGAACAGACATGGAAACAACCACACATTCACAGCCCAGTAAGCTGTACAACATCAGAAATTCATACAGATGGGCCCAAAACAGCACAGAAGAATACCAGAAAGCAACCTGGAACCAAAATATCGAAACACTCTTAGATAACTTTCTGGATACCACATTCACTCACAGTAAAGAAGGCATCAATCTAGCAGTACAAAACATCAACTATATATTCAGGCAAACGGCAAAAGAAGCACAATTGAAATTGATAAAAAACAAAACAAAAAAGATCACAGATGACAACTGGTTTGATGCAGATTGTAAAATTATAAGAAAAAAAATTAGAACACTATCCAACCAAAAGCACAGAGACCCAAATAATGGTGAATTACGCCTTCATTACTGTGAGACTTTAAAACTCTATAAACGTACACTCAGAACCAAAAAAGCCCAGTACAACAGAAAGCAGCTGATGCTAATTGAGGAGTCCATAAACACAAACAACTTCTGGCAAAATTGGAAAAAATTAAAGAAATCTAAACAAGAGGAATTAGCGATACAAAATGGTGACATATGGACAACCCATTTTAAAACACTCTACAACTGTCACGCCCTGGCCTTAGTATTCTTTGTTTTCTTTATTATTTTAGTTAGGTCAGGGTGTGACATGGGGAATGTTTTGTTGGTTTTGGGTGTTTTTATGGTAAAGGGGTTGTTGGGTATAGTATATGGGTTTGTGTGGAGTACGTGTGTCTAGTGTTGTCTATGTATGTTTAGTTGTCTAGGAGAGTCTATGGTTGCCTGAATGAGTTCCCAATTAGAGACAGCTGATTTCGGTTGTCTCTGATTGGGAGCCTTATTTAGGGTAACCATAGGCTCTCATTGGTTGTGAGTAATTGTCTATGTTATACGTTTGTAGCCTGTGTGTGCACATCGTTATTTAGCTTCACGATCGTTTTCTTGTTTTGTTAGTTTGTATTAAGTGTTTCGTGTTTATTTTTTTCGTCATCTTTAAAAAATAAAAGAAGATGGCTTATTTTCCTAAAGCTGCGTTTTGGTCCATCAATCCTCCACACGATCGTGACAGAATTACTCACCATTATAGGACCAAGCGGCATGGAAAGCGGCAACAGGACCTACCTACACAGGATTCATGGACATGCGAGGAGATACTGGATGGTAAGGGGCCGTGGGCTCAACCGGGAGAATATCGCCTTCCTCGTGAAGAGCTGGAGGCAGCTAAAGCTGAGAGGAGGCGATATGAGGAGGCAGCACGGAGACAAGGCTGGAAACCCGTGAGTACAACCCAAAAATTTCTTGGGGGGGGCCTTAAAGGGAGTGTGGCGAAGTCAGGTAGGAAACCTGCGCCTACTCCCTGTACTTACCGTGGAGAGCGAGAGTACGGGCAGACACCGTGTTACGCAGTAGAGCGCACGGTGTCTCCTGTACGCGTGCATAGCCCGGTTTGGTACATTTCAGCTCCACGTATCGGCCGGGCTAGACTGAGCGTTGAGCCGTATGTCATGAAGCCGGCCCAACGCATCTGGTCACCAGTGCGTCTCCTCGGGCCGGCGTACATGGCACCAGCCTTACGCATGGTGTCCCCGGTTCGCCTACATAGGCCGGTGCGGGTTATTCCACCTCCCCGCACTGGTCAGGCGACGGGGAGCATACAACCAGGTAAGGTTGGGCAGGCTCGGCGTTCAAGGGAGCCAGTACGCCTGCACGGTCCGGTATTTCCGGCGCCACCTCCCCGCCCCAACCCAGTACCACCAGTGCCTCCTCCACGCACTAGCTATATGGTGCGTGTCTCCAGCCCTTTACCACCAGTGTCTAAACCACGCACCAAGCCTCCTGTGTGTCCCCAGAGTCCTGTGCGTCCTGTTGCTGCTCCCCGCACTAGCCCTGAGATGCGTGTCCCCAGCCCGGTGCCACCAGTCCCGGCACCACGCACCAGGCCTACAGTGCGCCTCAGCCGGCAGGAGTCTGCCATCTGCACAGCGATGACTGAACTGCCCGTCTCCCCAGCGCCATCTGAGCCATCCGTCTCCCCAGCGCCATCTGAGCCATCCGTCTGCCATGAGCCTGCAAAGCCGCCCGTCTGCCATGAGCCCACTGAGCCGCCAGCCAGACAGGAGCCGCTAGAGCCGTCCGTCAGACAGGATCTGCCAGAGCCGCCAACCAGACAGGATCTGCCAGAGCCGCCAACCAGACAGGATCTGCCAGAGCCGCCAACCAGACAGGATCTGCCAGAGCCGCCAACCAGACAGGAGCAGCCAGATCAGTCAGCCAGCCATGAGCAGCCAGATCCGTCAGCCAGCCATGAGCAACCAGATCCGTCAGCTAGCCATGAGCAGCCAGATCCGTCAGCTAGCCATGAGCAGCCAGATCCGTCAGCTAGCCATGAGCAGCCAGATCCGTCAGCTAGCCATGAGCAGCCAGATCCGTCAGCTAGCCATGAGCAGCCAGATCCGTCAGCTAGCCATGAGCAGCCAGACCCGTCAGCTAGCCATGAGCAGCCAGATCCGTCAGCTAGCCATGAGCAGCCAGATCCGTCAGCCAGCCATGAGCAGCCAGATCCGTCAGCCAGCCATGAGCAGCCAGATCCGTCAGCCAGCCATGAGCAGCCAGATCCGTCAGCCAGCCATGAACAGCCAGATCCGTCAGCCAGCCATGAGCAGCCAGATCCGTTAGCCAGCCATGAGCAGCCAGATCTGTCAGCCAGCCATGGGCCGTCCCTCAGTCCGGAGCTGCCGTTCCTCAGTCCGGAGCTGCCATTCCTCAGTCCGGAGCTGCCATTCCTCAGTCCGGAGCTGCCATTCCTCAGTCCGGAGCTGCCATTCCTCAGTCCGGAGCTGCCATTCCTCAGTCCGGAGCTGCCATTCCTCAGTCCGGAGCTGCCATTCCTCAGTCCGGAGCTGCCATTCCTCAGTCCGGAGCTGCCATTCCTCAGTCCGGAGCTGCCCCTTACCCTGGTGCTGCCCCTGACCCTGGTACTGCCCCTGACCCTGGTACTGCCCCTTACCCTGGTACTGGCCCTTAGTCCGGAGCTGCCATTCCTCAGTCCGGAGCTGCCCCTTAATGCAATGGGGTTAATGTGGAGGAGGGTCATTTGGAGGAAGCCTAGGAGGTGGTTAGGGACTGTGGTGACGTGGGGACCACAACCAGAGCCGGAGCCGCCACCGTGGATGGAAGCCCACCCAGACCCTCCCCTAGACTGTGTAATGGTGCGCCCGGAGTTCGCACCTTAAGGGGGGGGTTATGTCACGCCCTGGCCTTAGTATTCTTTGTTTTCTTTATTATTTTAGTTAGGTCAGGGTGTGACATGGGGAATGTTTTGTTGGTTTTGGGTGTTTTTATGGTAAAGGGGTTGTTGGGTATAGTATATGGGTTTGTGTGGAGTACATGTGTCTAGTGTTGTCTATGTATGTTTAGTTGTCTAGGAGAGTCTATGGTTGCCTGAATGAGTTCCCAATTAGAGACAGCTGATTTCGGTTGTCTCTGATTGGGAGCCTTATTTAGGGTAACCATAGGCTCTCATTGGTTGTGAGTAATTGTCTATGTTATACGTTTGTAGCCTGTGTGTGCACATCGTTATTTAGCTTCACGATCGTTTTCTTGTTTTGTTAGTTTGTATTAAGTGTTTCGTGTTTATTTTTTTCGTCATCTTTAAAAAATAAAAGAAGATGGCTTATTTTCCTAAAGCTGCGTTTTGGTCCATCAATCCTCCACACGATCGTGACAACAACACCGTTCAAATTGACACAAACACAGAACAACGCCAAATTCATGAGAAGTTGAATGGATTAGAAAAAGCTATAAAGGACAACCAAAATCCACTGGACTCCCCAATTACTGACCAGGAGCTCTATAAGAAACTTCAGGCTCTCAAATTTAAAAAGGCATGCGGACCTGATGGCATCCTAAATGAGATGCTCAAACTCACTAGTGCAAAATTTCAATTGGCCATATTAAAACTGTTTAATTTGATCCTGAGTGTAGGTTATTTCCCTGACATCTGGAATCAAGGACTCATAACCCCAATCTTTAAAAACGGAGACAAATTTAACCCTAACAATTACAGAGGCATTTGTGTGAACAGTAACCTGGGGAAGGTTTTCTGTAGTATTATAAATGTAAGAGTTCTAAACTTCCTTAATAAGCACAATGTCTTGAGTAAAAGCCAAATTGGATTTATACCAAAACATCGCACGACCGATCATATTTACACCCTACACACCCTGATAGGTAAACATGTCCACCAAAATAATACCAAAATATACGCTTGCTTTATCGACTTCCAAAAAGCATTTGATTCTATTTGGCACACAGGACTGTTCTACAAAGTTATTGAAAGTGGTGTAGGGGGTAAAACATATGACATAATTAAATCAATGTATACTGGCAATACGTGCAGCATTAAAATTGGCAAGAAAAGAACAGAATTCTTTAACCAGGGGCGGGGCCTTCGTCAGGGTTGTAATCTGAGCCCTGCACTCTTCAATATTTACATCAACGAATTGGCCACTATTCTAGATAAATCCTCAGCCCCTGGTGTTAGTCTCCATAATTCAGAGGTTAAATGCCTACTCTTCGCAGATGACCTATGCCTGTTGTCACCCACAGCACATGGCCTACAGCAGAGCCTGGATCTGCTAGAGCAGTACTGCCAGACCTGGGCCCTGGCAGTAAACCCCAAAAAGACTAAAATAATGATTTTCCAGAGAAGATCCAGATCTCAGGGAATTAGACCAAAGTTCTCAATTGGTACAAAATATATAGAGTACTGCACACACTACAATTACTTAGGTTTAAAAATAAGCTCAACTGGACACCTTAATGAGGCAGTGAATGAACTGAGAGAGAAAGCACGCAGGGCATTCTACGCAATTAAAAAGCAAATTCAAATTGAAATACCTATTAAAATTTGGCTAAAACTAATTGAATATGTCATTGAACCAATTGCACTTTATGGCAGAGAGGTGTGGGGTCCACTTGCAAAACAAGATTTCATCAAATGGGACAAACATCCCATTGAAACCCTGCATGCAGAGTTCTGTAAGATTCTCCTACATGTCCAGAGGAAAACTACAAACAATGCATGCAGGGCAGAATTAGGCAAATATCCACTAATAATAAAAACTCAAAAAAGAGCAATTAAGTTTTGGAAACATCTAAAATACAGTGACCCCCTCTCATATCACTACCAAGCCCTGCAATACCAAGAGCTGAGCAAAGAAAAGAGTCCCCTCATCCAGCTGGTCCTGGGGCTGAGTTCACAAACCTGTTCTACTAACACACTGAAGCCTCAGGACCAGAACATCCAATCAATCAGAATAAACCAAATTACAACACAGTCAAAACAAAACTACATTGCTTATTGGGAAACACAAGCACAAGCACAGAGCAAAATGCAGTGCTATCTGGCCCTATTTGACTATGGTTACTGATCAAAACCTTAGAAAAACCTTGACAAAGTACAGGCTCAGTGAGCACAGCCTTGCCATTGAGAAGGGTAGACACAGGAAAACCTGGCTCCCTGTAGAGGAAAGGCTGTGCAACCACTGCACAACAGCAGAACCTGAGACGGAGCTGCATTTCCTGACAAAATGTCAAAAATATAAAACAATTAGAGAGTGTCATTTCCCCAAATTTGAAACTCTTATTCAAGGTTTCAAAGACCTCTCTGATGAGGATAGGCTACCCGTCCTGTTGGGGGAGGACGCAGAGAGCTGTGGGTTGGCAGCGCACTACATTGCTGCCTGCCATAAGTTGAGGGACAGTGTCTGACAGACCAATCAACCTGCACATGTCCTCTACTGTATGTTTATTGTTATTGTTGAATGTATGGTTATTTTGACACTTAGTTATTGTTGTTACTGTTGTCCCGTTGACCATTTTGATTCTCATTTTTTATATTGTAAATAAGCTTTGGCAATATGTACATTGTTACGTCATGCCAATAAAGCAAATTGAATTGAATTGAATTGAATTGAGAAGAGAGAAGAGAGAAAGACAGAAAGAGAGAGAGAGAAGAGAAGAGAATAGAAGAGAGAGAGAGACAGAGAAGAAAGAGAGAAGAGAGAGAAGAGAGAGAGAGAGACAGAGAAGAAAGAGAGAGAGAGAGAGAGAGAGAGAGAGAGAGAGAGAGAGAGAGAGAGAGAGAGAGAGAGAGAGAGAGAGAGAGAGAGAGAGAGAGAGAGAGAGAGAGAGAGAGAGAGAGAGAGAGAGAGAGAGAGAGAGAGAGAGAGAGAGAGAGAGAGAGAGAGAGAGAGAGAGAGACTCTGACTCTGCAGGAGTCAGGACAGTGACTATGTAATCTCTGCAGGGTTCAGGACAGTGACTATGTAATCTCTGTAGGAGTCAGGACAGTGACTATGTAATCTCTGTAGGGTTCAGGACAGTGACTATGTAATCTCTGCAAATCAGGACAGTGACTATGTCATCTCTGTAGGGTTCAGGACAGCGACTATGTAATCTCTGCAGGAGTCAGGACAGTGACTATGTAATCTCTGCAGGAGTCAGGACAGTGACTATGTAATCTCTGCAGGAGTCAGGACAGTGACTATGTAATCTCTGTAGGAGTCAGGACAGTGACTATGTAATCTCTGTAGGAGTCAGGACAGTGACTATGTAATCTCTGCAGGAGTCAGGACAGTGACTATGTAATCTCTGTAGGGTTCAGGACAGTGACTATGTCATCTCTGCAGGAGTCAGGACAGTGACTATGTAATCTCTGCAGGAGTCAGGACAGCGACTATGTAATCTCTGCAGGAGTCAGGACAGCGACTGTGTAATCTCTGCAGGAGTCAGGACAGTGACTCTGTAGGGTTCAGGACAGTGACTCTGTAGGAGTCAGGACAGTGACTATGTAATCTCTGTAGGAGTCAGGACAGTGACTATGTAATCTCTGCAGGAGTCAGGACAGTGACTATGTAATCTCTTCAAGTCAGGACAGTGACTATGTAATCTCTGTAGGGTTCAGGACAGTGACTCTGTAGGGTTCAGGACAGTGACTCTGTAGGAGTCAGGACAGCGACTATGTAATCTCTGTAGGGTTCAGGACAGTTACTATGTAATCTCTGCAGGAGTCAGGACAGTGACTCTGTAGGGTTCAGGACAGTGACTCTGTAGGAGTCAGGACAGCGACTATGTAATCTCTGTAGGGTTCAGGACAGTGACTATGTAATCTCTGCAGGGTTCAGGACAGTGACTATGTAATCTCTGTAGGGTTCAGGACAGTGACTATGTAATCTCTGCAGGGTTCAGGACAGTGACTATGTAATCTCTGCAGGGTTCATGACAGCGACTATGTAATCTCTGTAGGGTTCAGGACAGTGACTATGTAATCTCTGCAGGGTTCAGGACAGTGACTATGTAATCTCTGTAGGGTTCAGGACAGTGACTATGTAATCTCTGTAGGAGTCAGGACAGTGACTATGTAATCTCTGCAGGAGTCAGGACAGTGACTATGTAATCTCTGCAGGGTTCAGGACAGTGACTATGTAATCTCTGCAGGAGTCAGGACAGTGACTATGTAATCTCTGTAGGAGTCAGGACAGTGACTATGTAATCTCTGTAGGAGTCAGGACAGTGACTATGTAATCTCTGCAGGAGTCAGGACAGTGACTCTGTAATCTCTGCAGGAGTCAGGACAGTGACTCTGTAGGGTTCAGGACAGTGACTATGTAATCTCTGCAGGGTTCATGACAGTGACTATGTAATCTCTGCAGGAGTCAGGACAGTGACTATGTAATCTCTGCAGGGTTCAGGACAGTGACTATGTAATCTCTGTAGGGTTCAGGACAGTGACTATGTAATCTCTGTAGGGTTCAGGACAGCGACTGTGTAATCTCTGCAGGAGTCAGGACAGGATACAGTTTATCAGTCCCTCTCTGCAGCAGTACAGGGCAGGATACAGTTTATCAGTCCCTCTCTGCAGCAGTACAGGGCAGGATACAGCTTATCAGTCCCTCTCTGTAGCAGTACAGTACAGGACACAGTTTATCAGTCCCTCTCTGCAGCAGTACAGGGCAGGATACAGCTTATCAGTCCCTCTCTGCAGCAGTACAGGCCACAGCTTATCAGTCCCTCTCTGCAGCAGTACAGTACAGGATACAGCTTATCAGTCCCTCTCTGCAGCAGTACAGGACACAGCTTATCAGTCCCTCTCTGCAGCAGTACAGGGCAGGTTACAGTTTATCAGTCCCTCTCTGTAGCAGTACAGTACAGGATCCAGCTTATCAGTCCCTCTCTGCAGCAGTACAGGCCACAGCTTATCAGTCCCTCTCTGCAGCAGTACAGGGCAGGATACAGCTTATCAGTCCCTCTCTGCAGCAGTACAGGACACAGCTTATCAGTCCCTCTCTGCAGCAGTACAGGGCAGGATACAGCTTATCAGTCCCTCTCTGCAGCAGTACAGGACACAGCTTATCAGTCCCTCTCTGCAGCAGTACAGGGCAGGACACAGCTTATCAGTCCCTCTCTGCAGCAGTACAGGGCAGGATACAGCTTATCAGTCCCTCTCTGCAGCAGTACAGGGCAGGATACAGTTTATCAGTCCCTCTCTACAGCAGTACAGAGCAAGTTACAGCTTATCAGACCCTCTCTGCAGCAGTACAGGGCAGGTTACAGCTTATCAGTCCCTCTCTGCAGCAGTACAGAGCAAGTTACAGTTTATCAGACCCTCTCTGCAGCAGTACAGGGCAGGTTACAGCTTATCAGTCCCTCTCTGTAGCAGTACAGGGCAGGTTACAGCTTATCAGTCCCTTTCTGCAGCAGTACAGGACACAGCTTATCAGTCCCTCTCTACAGCAGTACAGAGCAAGTTACAGCTTATCAGACCCTCTCTGCAGCAGTACAGGCCACAGCTTATCAGTCCCTCTCTGCAGCAGTACAGGGCAGGTTACAGCTTATCAGTCCCTCTCTGTAGCAGTACAGGGCAGGATACAGTTTATCAGTCCCTCTCTGCAGCAGTACAGAGCAAGTTACAGTTTATCAGACCCTCTCTGTAGCAGTACAGGGCAGGATACAGCTTATCAGTCCCTCTCTGTAGCAGTACAGGGCAGGATACACCTTATCAGTCCCTCTCTGTAGCAGTACAGGGCAGGATACAGCTTATCAGTCCCTCTCTGTAGCAGTACAGAGCAGGTTACAGCTTATCGCTTAGAATAAAAGGGAACTATGATCAGAAATGATAAATCACCCGGAACTCTTTATTTAAAGGCCCATTGCAGTCAGAATTCAGTTGTTCCTGTGTTTTATATCATATTGTACAACAGCGGATGAAACTAACACTGTACAAGTGTGAAGAATGTATCAGTGTTATTCCCTGATAGTTGTAATGGAAATATATTACACTAATCAACTACTTAAATGTTACCCAGAAATGATTTGATATTGATATTTAAAAAAATGGCTGCATTGGGCCTTTAAACAAAATGCAATGACGTTTCATTACAGCGGCTTGGTTATTCCCATCAGCTGGGCTTTTCTTTGAAGATGCCAAAGGAATGAAACTCCTCTAATGACCTCTCACTCTCTATACTGTGTGTGTGGTCTTCTGTATCCTGTCTAACCATGCGGACAGAGCAGCTGGTCTACTGTATCCTGTCTAACCATGCGGACAGAGCAGCTGGTCTACTGTATCCTGTCTAACCATGTGGACAGAGCAGCTGGTCTACTGTATCCTGTCTAACCACGTGGACAGAGCAGCTGGTCTACTGTATCCTGTCTAACCATGTGGACAGAGAAGCTGGTCTACTGTATCCTGTCTAACCATGTGGACAGAGCAGCTGGTCTACTGTATCCTGTCTAACCATGTGGACAGAGCAGCTGGTCTACTGTATCCTGTCTAACCACGTGGACAGAGCAGCTGGTCTACTGTATCCTGTCTAACCATGTGGACAGAGCAGCTGGTCTACTGTATCCTGTCTAACCATGTGGACAGAGCAGCTGGTCTACTGTATCCTGTCTAACCACGTGGACAGAGCAGCTGGTCTACTGTATCCTGTCTAACCATGTGGACAGAGCAGCTGGTCTACTGTATCCTGTCTAACCATGTGGACAGAGCAGCTGGTCTACTGTATCCTGTCTAACCAGCTGGCCTACTGTATCCTGTCTAACCAGTTGGCCTACTGTATCCTGTCTAACCACGTGGACAGAGCAGCTGGTCTACTGTATCCTGTCTAACCATGTGGACAGAGCAGCTGGTCTACTGTATCCTGTCTAACCACGTGGACAGAGCAGCTGGTCTACTGTATCCTGTCTAACCATGTGGACAGAGCAGCTGGCCTACTGTATCCTGTCTAACCATGTGGACAGAGCAGCTGGTCTACTGTATCCTGTCTAACCATGTGTACAGAGCAGCTGGTCTACTGTATCCTGTCTAACCATGTGGACAGAGCAGCTGGTCTACTGTATCCTGTCTAACCATGTGGACAGAGCAGCTGGTCTACTGTATCCTGTCTAACCATGTGGACAGAGCAGCTGGTCTACTGTATCCTGTCTAACCAGCTGGTCTACTGTATCCTGTCTAACCAGCTGGTCTACTGTATCCTGTCTAACCATGTGGACAGAGCAGCTGGTCTACTGTATCCTGTCTAACCAGCTGGTCTATGTAATGTTACGGTACAGAGTCAATGTGGAGGCTATATACAGGGTGTTACGGTACAGAGTCAAGGTGGAGGCTATATACAGGGTGTTATGGTACAGAGTCAATGTGGAGACTATATACAGGGGGTACAGGTACAGAGTCAATGTGGAGGCTATATACAGGGGGTACCGGTACAGAGTCAATGTGGAGGCTATATACAGGGGGTTACGGTACAGAGTCAATGTGGAGACTATATACAGGGTGTTATGGTACAGAGTCAATGTGGAGGCTATATACAGGGGGTACCGGTACAGAGTCAATGTGGAGGCTATATACAGGGGGTACCGGTAAAGAGTCAATGTGGAGGCTATATACAGGGGGTACCGGTACAGAGTCAATGTGGAGGCTATATACAGGGGGTACCGGTACAGAGTCAATGTGGAGGCTATATACAGGGGATACCGGTACAAAGTCAATGTGGAGGCTATATACAGGGGGTACTGGTACAGAGTCAATGTGGAGGCTATATACAGGGGGTACTGGTACAGAGTCAATGTGGAGGCTATCTACAGGGGGTACCGGTACAGAGTCAATGTGGAGGCTATATACAGGGTGTTACGGTACAGAGTCAATGTGGAGGCTATATACAGGGGGTACCGGTACAGAGTCAATGTGGAGGCTATATAAAGGGGGTACCGGTACAGAGTCAATGTGGAGGCTATATATAGGGGGTACCGGTACAGAGTCAATGTGGAGGCTATATACAGGGTGTTACGGTACAGAGCCAATGTGGAGGCTATATACAGGGGGTACCGGTACAGAGTCAATGTGGAGGCTATATACAGGGGGTACCGGTACAGAGTCAATGTGGAGGCTATATATAGGGGGTACCGGTACAGAGTCAATGTGGAGGCTATATACAGGGTGTTACGGTACAGAGTCAATGTGGAGGCTATATACAGGGTATTACGGTACAGAGTCAATGTGGAGGCTATATACAGGGGGTACTGGTACAGAGTCAATGTGGAGGCTATATACAGGGGGTACTGGTACAGAGTCAATGTGGAGGCTATATACAGGGGGTACCGGTACAGAGTCAATGTGGAGGCTATATACAGGGGGTACTGGTACAGAGTCAATGTGGAGGCTATATACAGGGGGTACCGGCCCAGAGTCAATGTGAAGGCTATATACAGGGGGTACCAGCCCAGAGTCAATGTGGAGGCTATATACAGGGGATACCGGTACAGAGTCAATGTGGAGGCTATATACAGGGGGTACCGGCCCAGAGTCAATGTGGAGGCTATATACAGGGGATACCGGTACAGAGTCAATGTGGAGGCTATATACAGGGGGTACCGGTACAGAGTCAATGTGGAGGCTATATACAGGGGATACCGGTACAAAGTCAATGTGGAGGCTATATACAGGGGGTACTGGTACAGAGTCAATGTGGAGGCTATATACAGGGGGTACCGGCCCAGAGTCAATGTGGAGGCTATATACAGGGGGTACCGGCCCAGAGTCAATGTGGAGGCTATATACAGGGGGTACCGGTACAGAGTCAATGTGGAGGCTATATACAGGGGGTACCGGTACAGAGTCAATGTGGAGGCTATATACAGGGAGTACCGGTACAGAGTCAATGTGGAGGCTATATACAGGGGGTACCGGTATGGAGTCAATGTGGAGGCTATATACAGGGGGTACTGGTACAGAGTCAATGTGGAGGCTATCTACAGGGGGTACCGGTACAGAGTCAATGTGGAGGCTATATACAGGGTGTTACGGTACAGAGTCAATGTGGAGGCTATATACAGGGGGTACCGGTACAGAGTCAATGTGGAGGCTATATACAGGGGGTACCGGTACAGAGTCAATGTGGAGGCTATATACAGGGGGTACCGGTACAGAGTCAATGTGGAGGCTATATACAGGGTGTTACGGTACAGAGTCAATGTGGAGGCTATATACAGGGGGTACTGGTACAGAGTCAATGTGGAGGCTATATACAGGGTTTTACGGTACAGAGTCAATGTGGAGGCTATATACAGGGGGTACCGGTACAGAGTCAATGCGGAGGCTATATACAGGGGGTATCAGTACAGAGTCAATGTGGAGGCTATATACAGGGTATTACGGTACAGAGTCAATGTGGAGGCTATATACAGGGAGTACCGGTACAGAGTCAATGTGGAGGCTATATACAGGGGGTACCGGTACGGAGTCAATGTGGAGGCTATATACAGGGGGTACTGGTACAGAGTCAATGTGGAGGCTATCTACAGGGGGTACCGGTACAGAATCAATGTGGAGGCTATATACAGGGTGTTACGGTACAGAGTCAATGTGGAGGCTATATACAGGGGGTACCGGTACAGAGTCAATGTGGAGGCTATATACAGGGGGTACCGGTACAGAGTCAATGTGGAGGCTATATATAGGGGGTACCGGTACAGAGTCAATGTGGAGGCTATATACAGGGTGTTACGGTACAGAGTCAATGTGGAGGCTATATACAGGGTGTTACGGTACAGAGCCAATGTGGAGGCTATATACAGGGGGTACCGGTACAGAGTCAATGTGGAGGCTATATACAGGGGGTACCGGTACAGAGTCAATGTGGAGGCTATATATAGGGGGTACCGGTACAGAGTCAATGTGGAGGCTATATACAGGGTGTTACGGTACAGAGTCAATGTGGAGGCTATATACAGGGTATTACGGTACAGAGTCAATGTGGAGGCTATATACAGGGGGTACTGGTACAGAGTCAATGTGGAGGCTATATACAGGGGGTACTGGTACAGAGTCAATGTGGAGGCTATATACAGGGGGTACCGGTACAGAGTCAATGTGGAGGCTATATACAGGGGGTACTGGTACAGAGTCAATGTGGAGGCTATATACAGGGGGTACCGGCCCAGAGTCAATGTGAAGGCTATATACAGGGGGTACCAGCCCAGAGTCAATGTGGAGGCTATATACAGGGGATACCGGTACAGAGTCAATGTGGAGGCTATATACAGGGGGTACCGGCCCAGAGTCAATGTGGAGGCTATATACAGGGGATACCGGTACAGAGTCAATGTGGAGGCTATATACAGGGGGTACCGGTACAGAGTCAATGTGGAGGCTATATACAGGGGATACCGGTACAAAGTCAATGTGGAGGCTATATACAGGGGGTACTGGTACAGAGTCAATGTGGAGGCTATATACAGGGGGTACCGGCCCAGAGTCAATGTGGAGGCTATATACAGGGGGTACCGGCCCAGAGTCAATGTGGAGGCTATATACAGGGGGTACCGGTACAGAGTCAATGTGGAGGCTATATACAGGGGGTACCGGTACAGAGTCAATGTGGAGGCTATATACAGGGAGTACCGGTACAGAGTCAATGTGGAGGCTATATACAGGGGGTACCGGTATGGAGTCAATGTGGAGGCTATATACAGGGGGTACTGGTACAGAGTCAATGTGGAGGCTATCTACAGGGGGTACCGGTACAGAGTCAATGTGGAGGCTATATAGAGGGTGTTACGGTACAGAGTCAATGTGGAGGCTATATACAGGGGGTACCGGTACAGAGTCAATGTGGAGGCTATATACAGGGGGTACCGGTACAGAGTCAATGTGGAGGCTATATACAGGGGGTACCGGTACAGAGTCAATGTGGAGGCTATATACAGGGTGTTACGGTACAGAGTCAATGTGGAGGCTATATACAGGGTATTACGGTACAGAGTCAATGTGGAGGCTATATACAGGGGGTACCGGTACAGAGTCAATGTGGAGGCTATATACAGGGGGTACCAGTACAGAGTCAATGTACGGTGGTACAGGTTAGTCAAAGTAATTTGTAGGACAATACAGTGCAGTGCCACTGACACAGCCGCTACCAAAACCTGCGGGCTCTCCTTCACTGCAGCCGACGTGAGCATAACATTTAAACGTGTTAACCCTCGCAAGGCTGCAGCCCCAGACGGCATCCCCAGCCACGTCCTCAGAGCATCCTCAGCCGCGTCCTCAGAGCATGCGCAGACCAGCTGGCTGGTGTGTTTACAGACATATTCAATCTCTCCCGATCCCAGTCTGCTGTTCCCACATGCTTCAAGATGTCCACCATGGTTCCTGTTTCCAAGAAAGCAAATGTAACTGAGCTAAACGAGTACCGCCCCGTAGCACTCACTTCCGTCATCATGAAATGCTTTGAGAGACTAGTCAAGGACCATATCACCTCCACCCTACCTGACACCCTAGACCCACTCCAATTTGCTTACCGACCCAATAGGTCCACAGACGACGCAATCGCCATCGTACTGCACACTGCCCTAACCCATCTGGACAAGAGGAATACCTATGTGAGAATGCTGTTCATCGACTACAGCTCAGCATTTAACACCATAGTACCATCCAAACTCATCATTAAGCTCGAGACCCTGGGTCTCAACCCCGCCCTGTGCAACTGGGTTCCTGGACTTTCTGACGGGCCGCCCCCAGGTGGTGAAGGTAGGTAACAACATCTCCACCCCGCTGATCCTCAACACTGGGGCCCCACAAGGGTGCGTTCTGAGCCCTCTCCTGTACTCCCTGTTCACCCACGACTGCGTGGCCATGCACGCCTCCAACTCAATCATCAAGTTTGCGGACGACATTACAGTGGTAGGCTTGATTACCAACAACGACGAGACGGCCTACAGGGAGGAGGTGAGGGCCCTCGGAGTGTGGTGTCAGGAAAATAACCTCACACTCAACGTCAACAAAACAAAGGAGATGATTGTGGACTTCAGGAAACAGCAGAGGGAGCACCCCCCTATCCACATCGACGGGACAGTAGTGGAGAAGGTGGAAACCTCAGGAGGCTGAAGAAATTCGGCTTGTCACCAAAAACACTCACAAACTTTTACAGATGCACAATCGAGAGCATCCTGTCGGGCTGTATCACCGCCTGGTACGGCAACTGCTCCGCCCACAACCACAAGGCTCTCCAGAGGGTAGTGAGGTCTGCAGAACGCATCACCGGGGGCAAACTACCTGCCCTCCAGGACACCTACACCACCCGATGTCACAGGAAGGCCATAAAGATCATCAAGGACAACAACCACCCGAGCCACTGCCTGTTCACCCCGCTATCATCCAGAAGGCGAGGTCCGTACAGGTGCATCAAAGCTGGGACAGAGAGACTGAAAAACAGCTTCTATCTCAAGGGCATCAGACTGTTAAACAGCCACCACTAACATTGAGTGGCTGCTGCCAACATACTGACTCAAATCTCTAGCCACTTTAATAATTAAAATTGGATGTAATAAATATATCACTAGTCACTTAAACAATGCCACTTTATATAATGTTTACATACCCTACATTACTCATCTCATATGTATATACTGTACTCTATACCATCTAATGCATCTTGCCTATGCCGTTCGTCCATCGCTCATCCATATATTTATATGTACATATTCTTATTCATTCCTTTAGATTTGTGTGTATTAGGTAGTAGTTGTGAAATTGTTAGATTACTTGTTAGATATTACTGCACGGTCGGAACTAGAAGCACAAGCACTTCGCTACACTCGCATTAACATCTGCTAACCATGTGTATGTGACAAATACAATTTGATTTGAAGTGACATGCATAGATAATAACACAGCATATAATCTGGTTCTAGTGGAACTTAAAATATACAATATACAAAATATACACCCAGTGATTTAGTTATTAAATTATTGATACAGAAAGGTTGATATTTACTGGTGTACACTGAACAGAAAATAATGAAATTCAATTTATATTTTTTTTTATGAGAAAATGTTGGAAAATACATATAGAGTAACACCTCAGATAGACAGAGGAGTAGAGGAAAGGAGACAAGGGTAGGAGATAAGGAGAGGAGCAGAGGAAAGGACAAGGTTAGGAGATAAGGAGAGGAGCAGAGGAAAGGAGACAAGGTTAGGAGATAAGGAGAGGAGCAGAGGAAAGGAGACAAGGTTAGGAGATAAGGAGAGGAGCAGAGGAAAGGACAAGGTTGGGAGATAAGGAGAGGAGTAGAGGAAAGGAGTCAAGAGTAGGAGATAAGGAGAGGAGTAGAGGAAAGGAGTCAAGAGTAGGAGATAAGGAGAGGAGTAGAGGAAAGGAGTCAAGAGTAGGAGATAAGGAGAGGAGAAGAGGAAAGGACAAGGTTAGGAGATAAGGAGAGGAGTAGAGGAAAGGAGTCAAGAGTAGGAGTAGAGGAAAGGAGTCAAGAGTAGGAGATAAGGAGAGGAGCAGAGGAAAGGAGTCAAGAGTAGGAGATAAGAGCAGAAGCAGAGGAAAGGACAATGGTAGGAGATAAGGAAAGGAGCAGAGGAAAGGACAAGGGTAGGAGATAAGGAGAGGAGTAGAGGAAAGGAGTCAAGAGTAGGAGATAAGGAGAGGAGCAGAGGAAAGGAGTCAAGAGTAGGAGATAAGGAGAGGAGCAGAGGAAAGGACAAGGGTAGGAGATAAGGAAAGGAGCAGAGGAAAGAACAAGGGTAGGAGATAAGGAGAGGAGGAAAGGACAAGGGTAGGAGATAAGGAGAGGAGTAGAGGAAAGGAAAGGACAACGGTAGGAGATAAGGAGAGGAGCAGAGGAAAGGAGTCACTAGAGGCAGACCGCAGCTAGCCCCAGCTCCAGCTAGCTCTAGAAGCTAATAGGCTCCCAGCCAGACAGTGTTTTTCTGGGGCAAACCTCAGGGGAGAGAAACTGTACCCAGTTAGAGAGGAGGGAAGTAGAGCAGCTTCACACATAATGCATCTATCTGTCTCATCCCATCCTCACTCTACACCTCCTGTCTGTCTGTCTCATCCCATCCTCACTCTACACCTCCTGTCTGTCTGTCTCATCCCATCCTCACTCTACACCTCCTGTCTGTCTGTCTCATCCCATCCTCACTCTACACCTCCTGTCTGTCTGTCTCATCCCATCATCACTCTACACCTCCTGTCTGTCTGTCTCATCCCATCCTCACTCTACACCTCCTGTCTGTCTGTCTCATCCCATCCTCACTCTACACCTCCTGTCTGTCTGTCTCATCCCATCATCACTCTACACCTCCTGTCTGTCTGTCTCATCCCATCCTCACTCTACACCTCCTGTCTGTCTCATCCCATCCTCACTCTACACCTCCTGTCTGTCTGTCTGTCTGTCTCATCCCATCCTCACTCTACACCTCCTGTCTGTCTGTCTCATCCCATCATCACTCTACACCTCCTGTCTGTCTGTCTCATCCCATCATCACTCTACACCTCCTGTCTGTCTGTCTCATCCCATCATCACTCTACACCTCCTGTCTGTCTGTCTCATCCCATCATCACTCTACACCTCCTGTCTGTCTGTCTCATCCCATCATCACTCTACACCTCCTGTCTGTCTGTCTCATCCCATCCTCACTCTACACCTCCTGTCTGTCTCATCCCATCCTCACTCTACACCTCCTGTCTGTCTGTCTGTCTGTCTCATCCCATCCTCACTCTACACCTCCTGTCTGTCTGTCTCATCCCATCATCACTCTACACCTCCTGTCTGTCTGTCTCATCCCATCATCACTCTACACCTCCTGTCTGTCTGTCTCATCCCATCATCACTCTACACCTCCTGTCTGTCTGTCTCATCCCATCATCACTCTACACCTCCTGTCTGTCTGTCTCATCCCATCATCACTCTACACCTCCTGTCTGTCTGTCTCATCCCATCATCACTCTACACCTCCTGTCTGTCTGTCTCATCCCATCATCACTCTACACCTCCCCCTGTATCTGTCTGTCTCATCCCATCATCACTCTACACCTCCCCCTGTATCTGTCTGTCTCATCCCATCATCACTCTACACCTCCTGTCTGTCTGTCTCATCCCATCATCACTCTACACCTCCCCTTGTATCTGTGTGTCTCTTCACCTCCCTTCTCATATCTCTCTTTCTATCCAGGGTCGTGTTTTATAGGGCACAACGCAGCACAAACATTTTGGACAACAAGCGTTCTTATTGGACAAGCACCTCCATTTGACTGCATTTTCCTAACGTTTTCTGCCTACTGAACATAACCGCTCTCTCTCAGTGAGGGGCTGGTCAGTCCAGTCAGTGGAGTGTTGCTGCCAGCCTGGTCTCACTGGTCAAGATGGAGGCCAGAAGTCCTGCTGTGACTGTTCTGTGTTCTTACTGGTCAGCCATTGGTCAACTATTCAGGGCTGGTACAATTACTGTGTAACCAACGGTTATGGATGAAGACTGTCATGAGAATAAAATAACTGTCATAACCGTAAAAAAATAATAATAAATTAATATATATATATACAGTATCAGTCAAAATGTTGGACGCAGCTACTCATTCAAGGGTTTATCGTTATTTTTACTATTTTCTACATTGTAGAATAATGGCTAAGACATCACTACTATGAAATAACACCTATGCAATCATGTAGTAACCAAAAAAGTGTTAAAGAAATCAAAATATATTTTATATGAGATTCTTCAAACTTTTTGCACACGCTTTGCACACTCAACATCCAGTGAAATTGGAGGTGGTGCAATTCAAATAAATAATCGTAATATTAAACATTTATGAACATACAAGTATCTTATATCGGTAAAAAGCTTAAATTATTGTTAATCTAACTGCATTGTTCGCTTTACAATAGGCTTTACAGCGAAAGCATGCAATTGTTTGAGGACGACGCCCCACATCAACATATTTTCCAACCAGCACAGGCTTCATAAAATCACAAATAGCGATTAAATAATCCCTTACTTTTCTGTTTGCAATCCAAAGGGTCCCAGCTACAACATGAATGGTCGTTTTGTTATATAAAATCCTTCTTTATATCCCAAAAAGTCTGTTTAGTTGGCGTCATCAATTTTCAGTAATACACTCGTTCAACATGCAGGCAATTGAATCCAAAAAGCTACTGCTAAAGTTTGTTAAAACAAGTCAAACTATGTTTCTATTTAATCCTCAGGTCCTAAAATGTAATTAAACTAGAATATTTAATACGGAAAGAAGTATGTTCAATAGAAAAGTAAAATGAGCATTATTTTAATATTTAATTATCATAATTATCTTCGTTGCGTCCCCAGACTGATTTCCAACTGTGACTCCCAGTACCAAAACACTCAAAATTCTTCCTCGTTTTGGAAGAAACAAGCCTGAAACCTTGAACAAAGACTGTTGACATCTAGTGGAAGCCATAGGAATTGCAATATGGGAGCTGGAATTGCATAGGACCCATAGCTTTCCATTGTAATAGCATGGGATCTCAAAAGAAATGAAATTCCGGGTTGTTTTTTCTTTGGGTTTTTCTCCTACCATATGAATTGTGTTATAGCCTCATACATTATCTTAACATTTCTACAAACTTCAGAGTGTTTTCTATCCAATGCTACCAATCATATGCATATCCTGGCTTCTGGGCCTGAGTAACAGGCAGTTTACTTTGGGCACGTCAGTCAGGCAGAAATTCTGTTAAAAGGACCCTAGCCCTAACAACTTTTAAAGTAATGATGGACTGTTGTTTCTCTTTGCTTATTTGAGTTGTTCTTGCTATAATATGGACTTGGTCTTTTACCAAATAGGCTATCTTCTGTTTACCACTCCTACCCTGTCACAGCACAACTGATTGGCTCATTAACAAGGAAAGAAATTCCACAAGTTTTAAGACATGATGGTCAGTCAATCGCAAAAACCATCAAGCACTATGATGAAATTGGCTCTCAAGGACCGCCACAGGAAAGGAAGACCCAGAGTTATCTCTGCTGCAGAGAATAAGTTCATTAGAGTTACCAGCCTCAGAAATTGCAGCCCAAATAAATGCTTCAGAGTTCAAGTAACAGACACATCTCACCATCAACTGTTCAGAGGAGACTGTATGAATCAGGCCTTCATGGTCAAATTGCTGCAAAGAAACCACTACTAAAGGGCACCAATAAGAAGAAGAGACGTGCTTGGGCCATCAAACATGAGCAATGGACATTAGACCGGTGGAAATCTGTCCTTCGGTCTCTTCTTCTTATTGGTGTCTTTTGGTCTGATGAGTCCAAATGTGACATTTTTGGTTCTAACAGCCGTGTCTTTGTGAGATGTAGAGTAGGTGAACAGAGGATCTCCGTATGTGTGGTTCCCACTGTGAAGCATGGAGGAGGTGTGACAGTGTGATGGTGCTTTGCTGGTGACACTGTCAGTGATTTATTTAGACTTCAAGGCACACTTAACCAGCATGGCTACCACAGCATTCTGCAGCGATACACCATCCCATCTGGTTTGTGCTTAGTGGGACAATCGTTTGTTTTTCAACAGGACAATGACCCAAAACACATCTCCAGGCTGTGTAAGGGCTATTTGACCAATGAGAGTGATGGAGTGCTGCATCAGATGACCTGGCCTCCACAATCACCTGACCTCAACCCAATTGAGATGGTTTGGAACGAGTTGGACCGCAGAGTGAAGGAAAAGCAGCCAACAAGTGCTCAGCATATGTGGGAACTCCTTCAAGACTGTTGGAAAAGCATTACAGGTGAAGCTGGTTGAGAGAATGCCAAGAGTGTGCAAAGCAAAGGGTGTCTACTTTGAAGAATCTAAAATAGAAAATATATTTTGATTTGTTTTACACTTTTTTGGTTACTACATGATTCCATATGTGCTATTTCATAGTTTTGATGTCTTCATTATTATTCTACAATGTAGAAAATAGTAAAAATAAAGTAAAACCCTTGAATGAGTAGGTGTGTCCAAACTTTTGACTGGTAATGTACATACACATATATATGTTTGTTTGTTTTGTTGTTATGTAACGAATATTTGACTTTAGACAGGACGGCCGGGCATTCGTGCGGTTGTTTCCATTTCATGGACTCTTAACAACGTGATGAAACTTTGTTGCTCCTTGTTGAAACAAGCAAACGAGTCTTCGGTTGCCTAGGCAACACCCCCCACAATGCAACAGCAGCACACATAGAAATAGAATGAATAGAACAGGCTTGTTGGGACCTTCTAACCCTGGCAATTTCAGCGGTAAACTCAGGGGGTACACTCGTAATGGCTTCCTGGTATTGTGATGCAATAATTTCCATGGTAACGTAGAATATTCATTTAAATTATGCTAATTGATGTGACTAATGTCAGTTGAGTTGAATCAACAAATCACAGCACATATTTTACTTCCTGCTTTGTTCCTATGGTCACAGTCGCAATGGCCGCCAGACCACCCATTATGCCATCATTGAGTTGAATGGGGACAGAGATTCTATTTCTACTGTAGCACATGCAGTCAGGAGCAGAGGAGAGGAGAAAATATGCACCAAAACAAAACTATTAAAAGAATAATAAATATATATTTTCTATTCAAAAAGGCTATTACGGTGGCTGCGGTCATTCGGCTTGCCAATTATCATCCAAAACAGCCATCCAAGATACCATGACCGTCACAGACCTATCCATCTCTCCGTCACAGACCTATCTATCTCTCCGTCACAGACCTATCCATCTCTCCGTCACAGACCTATCCATCTCTCTGTATTACAGCATAAACTAGATTCAGCCGCGGGCCGATTGTTTTCTGGAGCGGATGGTCGGGGGACCGGAACATAATTACAAATCATTTGTAGACTGCAAGAAGACCCAACAGATATAATGTTTAACTAAAAGATAATCATTTCAAACCTTGCTTACATTTGTATACGATCACAAGTCTCTCTATTATGCGTATGAATACTTGGGAACAGATTTGTTCTATTAAAATCACCTGGAGATGATTTCCTGGTGTGTTTTTTTTATTTTACAGTCTTCTATGTCCAGCAATGAAAATTCCACACGATTTTTAAATTTTGTTTTATTTTCTTTGGCTCAGAAAACTTGGCGTGCCAAATAAAACCAGCCGTGGGCTAGCCGCCAGATGGGGAACCCTGGCCTTGATTAACCCCACTAGGGCGCAGAGAGCTCTGGAAGAGTCAACAAAGTCAAACGATGTCAAATAAATATTTAGTCTACACCTGATAGTTGCTGCATCAGCAAATGACAAGGTGGAGGTGTGGTCAGATATCAGGTGCTTAGGATCCGGATAAGTTAACCTTCTTTAAAAAGGTGACAGGCAAAAGTTTCCCTGTTTTTCCAAACCTTTTCTTTATTACAACAGCTAAATACATCATAAAATGATCAGCAATAATATTTTGGTCCGGGTAGATTTTGTCTCCTTGATTTAACACGAAAGGAGGCATGGCTTCCTGTCAAAATGCTCTTTTGGAATGTTTGAAAAATTAATTTGTTTGAAAAGGTTCAAAGTTATCTGATTTTGGTGCACAATTTCTGCACTCACATGCTCTGATATTGTACTGTCGAGAACACAAACACAAATCTATGTCACGTTTTTTGCATTTGATCCAGCTATTTCAGTCAGGAAATAATCTGGTGCCCGTGATTTTCAAAGTCGTTTTCATTTTTTTTTTAAACTTGTGCTTCACTGTGACAGTCGGTGGTCGGTCGGATTTTATGCTGCCGAATGAGATGACGTTGTTCTCCTTCTAACTAACTATAATAAATCACTTAAATCACTTGAAATTACTGTTTTGATCTTCATTTAAGGGCAGCTCAAAGCGGTATTAGTATTTGTGTATCTTTTCAAAGCAATTTTTTGCCACGAGATGATCATGATCATAGATTTTCTTGGCTACTGTAAACTAGAGCTAGCTTTCCTAGCTAGATATCCAGCTAGCTAACCTTGTGTTCACAGTACAATTGTCAGAAAGAGTCTAACTAGCTATATATGGTAACGATCAGAAATAGCTTAATTATTTTCATTTGGTAGTTAGCCACGTTTTGGTTAGCTAGTTAGCTTGCTGGCTGCAGCACCAATGGCTGCATCCGGTATAGCTAGCTAGATAGCAGAACAATTATTTCCCAATGAGTAAACTAAGTGTATTAGCTAGGTAACTAGCTAGCTTACAGTCATTATACATGTGTTGTGTTACTTGCAGTAAGCCATGTCTGTAGCTTGAGTTGCAGTAAGCCATGAACACACCTGAACATGCCAAAATCCATCTGGGAGAATGTCCTGTGGACAGATGACACCAAATTATAGCTTTTTTTTTTTGGTAAAGCACACCAGAAAACAAAATGAAGCCTTCAAAGAACATGACACCTTCAGTCCAACATGGAGGAGGGTTCAGTGATGTTTTGGGGTTACTTTGCTGCCTCTGACACTGGGTGCCTTGAACGTATGCATGACATCATGAAATCAGGAGAACACCAAGTCATTTTAGAGCTTAATGTCAGACCCAATGTCAGAAACCTGGATCTCCGTTGAAGGTCATGGGTCTTCCTCACATGTGAATCCTTAAAGAGATGGGTGGGGCTAAGGCTTAAGAGGGTCTGAACGATGCTGAATGGGTGTAGACAAAAAAGACAAGAGCTGTGTTCGAATGCTCATACTAACCGCACTAAACTGTACTATTTGTCACGTGAATTGAGTATATAGTATGCTTATTGGTCACAGTATGGATAGAGTTTAGTAAGCCAAAAGTTCCCGGATGTCGTACTAAATTTGCCAAAATGCAAAGTATACAAGCAGTGGACACTATTTCCGTGCTTTCAGGGCCCATAATGCAATTCATAGTATACAGTGATCCCTCGCCACTTCGCGGTTCACTTATCGCGGATTCGCTATTTCGCGGATTTTCATAATGCATTTTTTTTTTTTTTTTGGTGCATTGTGCTCTGCATTCTGATTCGCTAAAAACTCACTCCCGCTTCTTGTATCAAAACATGCTACGAATTGTGCTATCATTTTGTCGTCTCGTGCAGTTATGTGTACGTACATAAAACAGCTTGGCAAATTTACATTAAGTTGGCCAAATTATCTTGTAATTTCGAACATCTCCTAAACCCATAATGTCGACGAAACGCTCTGAAGAGCAGTGAAACGGCCTACACGTGAGTCACTGTATTTGTATACATGTAATAGTTGCTAATTGTAAAAAAAAAAAAAAGTTTTCTATTTCGCGGATTTCACTTATTTTCGGTCATTTTCGGAACGTAACCCCCCGCGATAAACGAGGGATTACTGTATTCATGGGAAAACAGAAAGGAAAATGGATGCCTGATGGGTCAAAACGTTGTTGTGGTAAATAAATATCACCTGGGAGTTTGTCAACAACAACAACAACTCACCTGAAGAGAGAAACTGGAAGTTCTTCAGCTTTGGTCCGTCAGAAAAATTCTTCAGAAAATGTCACAACGTTTTCCAGATTTTAAAGAAAATGTCGGAAAATATGCAGCCCGAAGTCCGACGAGAAGCGGATACAATTTCATTGCTTTAACTAATTAGAACTGATGTTAAGAAAATGTTGAGCAATGTCATAAAGTAATGCCTTTTCAAATAAGTTACGTTATACGTTATGGTTGGCTGACAATTTGTTAGCTACGCTGTCCTTGCTAACCACATAGCATTACAGCAGTATGTACCGGTATGTTAGCTACGCTGTCCTTGCTAACCACATAGCATTACAGCAGTATGTACCGGTATATTAGCTACTCTGTCCTTATGAACCACATAGCATTACAGCAGTATGTACCGGTATATTAGCTACTCTGTCCTTATGAACCACATAGCATTACAGCAGTATGTACCAGTATGTTAGCTAGCTACTCTATCCTTACTAACCACATAGCATTACAGCAGTATGTACCGGTATGTTAGCTACTCTATCCTTACGAACCACATAGCATTACAGCAGTATGTACCGGTATGTTAGCTACTCTATCCTTACGAACCACATAGCATTACAGCAGTATGTACCGGTATGTTAGCTACTCTATCCTTACGAACCACATAGCATTACAGCAGTATGGACCGGTATGTTAGCTACGCTATCCTTATGAACCACATAGCATATCATTACAGCAGTATGTACCGGTATGTTAGCTACTCTATCCTTACGAACCTCATATCATTACAGCAGTATGTACCGGTATGTTAGCTACTCTATCCTTACGAACCACATAGCATATCATTACAGCAGTATGTACCGGTATGTTAGCTACGCTATCCTTATGAACCACATAGCATATCATTACAGCAGTATGTACCGGTATGTTAGCTACTCTATCCTTACGAACCACATAGCATTACAGCAGTATGTACCGGTATGTTAGCTAGCTACGCTATCCTTACGAACCACATATCATTACAGCAGTATGTACCGGTATGTTAGCTACTCTATCCTTACTAACCACATAGCATTACAGCAGTATGTACCGGTATGTTAGCTACTCTATCCTTGCTAACCGCATATCATTACAGCAGTATGTACCGGTATGTTAGCTACTCTATCCTTACGAACCACATAGCATTACAGCAGTATGTACCAGGTATATTAGCTACTCTATCCGTACGAACCACATAGCATTACAGCAGTATGTACCGGTATGTTAGCTAGCTACGCTGTCCTTATGAACCACATAGCATATCATTACAGCAGTATATACCGGTATGTTAGCTACACTGTCCTTATGAACCACATATCATTACAGCAGTATGTACCGGTATGTTAGCTACTCTATCCTTATGAACCACATAGCATTACAGCAGTATGTACCAGGTATGTTAGCTACTCTATCCTTATGAACCACATAGCATTACAGCAGTATGTACCGGTATGTTAGCTACTCTATCCTTATGAACCACATAGCATTACAACAGTATGTACCGGTATGTTAGCTACTCTATCCTTACGAACCTCATAGCATTACAGCAGTATGTACCGGTATGTTAGCTACTCTATCCTTATGAACCACATAGCATACCATTACAGCAGTATGTACCGGTATGTTAGCTAGCTAGCTAACGTTCATTGGCTACTAATACATCAAACTTGCCAGTATATTAACTATATGTCATTCTTAACTTAGCTAAGTGGTATAGTCGTTGTGCGTTCTCAATGGTCATTGTTAATTCTCTCTGGCTATCTACTCCGAATTCAGAGCACTCTCGTCAGAGTGTGCCAGAGCACAGAATAACTGATGAATTTACGAACGCTCAATACCCGTTGAATGTGGCCGGTGTCAGTAAACGTCGGCAAAAAAATGCATAATTAAATTGTTGCCAGCAGCACAGTTGCAGTCACCAACGCTCTGGATAACATGATAACAGCCTGACCAGCTCTGCTAGGGAGAGTAAAATGGTCAGAGTGAGGTGTTCTCTCATTTGTGTCTGGAAGTAGCTAGCCAACGTTAGCCAGTTAACTTGGGTGCTTGACTACAGTTGTGAGGTCATAACGCTAGGATCAACCCTACTCCTCGGCCAGAGCGTCCAGTGTGAGGTCATAACTCTAGGATCAACCCTACTCCTCGGCCAGAGGGTCCAGTGTGCAGTCCGAATGCTCGGATCAACCTTACTCCTCGGCCAGAGCGTCCAGTGTGCGGTCTGAACTCTAGGATCAACCCTACTCCTCGGCCAGAGGGTCCAGTGTGCGGTCTGAACGCTAGGATCAACCCTACTCCTCGGCCAGAGGGTCCAGTGTGCGGTCTGAACGTTAGGATCGACCCTACTCCTCGGCCAGAGCGACCAGTGTGCGGTCTGAACGCTAGGATCAACCCTACTCCTCGGCCAGAGTGTCCAGTGTGCGGTCTGAACGCTAGGATCAACCCTACTCCACGGCCAGAGCGACCAGTGTGCGGTCTGAACGCTAGGATCAACCATACTCCTCGACCAGAGCGTCCAGTGTGCGGTCCGAATGCTCGGATCAACCCTACTCCTCGGCCAGAGGGTCCAGTGTGAGGTCAGAACTCTAGGATCAACCCTACTCCTCGGCCAGAGCGACCAGTGTGCGGTCCGAATGCTCGGATCAACCCTACTCCTCGGCCAGAGGGTCCAGTGTGCGGTCCGAATGCTCGGATCAACCCTACTCCTCGGCCAGAGGGTCCAGTGTGCGGTCCGAATGCTCGGATCAACCCTACTCCTCGGCCAGAGCGACCAGTGTGAGGTCCGAATGCTCGGATCGACCTTACTCCTCGGCCAGAGCGTCCAGTGTGCAGTCCGAATGCTCGGATCAACCCTACTCCTCGGTCAGAGCGACCAGTGTGATGTCAGAACGCTAGGATCAACCCTACTCCTCAGCCAGAGGGTCCAGTGTGAGGTCTGAACTCTAAGATCAACCCTACTCCTCGGCCAGAGGGTCCAGTGTTAGGTCAGAACTCTAGGATCAACCCTACTCCTCGGCCAGAGGGTCCAGTGTGAGGTCAGAACTCTAGGATCAACCCTACTCCTCGGCCAGAGCGTCCAGTGTGCAGTCCGAATGCTCGGATCAACCCTACTCCTCGGCCAGAGCGTCCAGTGTGCAGTCCGAATGCTCGGATCAACCCTACTCCTCGGCCAGAGGGTCCAGTGTTCGATCCAAATGCTCAGAGAGCGAAATGCAACGAATTTATGAAACAACAATCTGACAACGCTTTGAATTTACGAACGCCCAGAGCGCACTCCAGATTGAATTTACAAACACACCCAAAATCGTAAAATGTCTAGCTAGCAATTTTTATGGTAACAAGCTAGCAAGAGGTTGCATAGCAACAGCATCGATTTCCGGAAGACAGGCGAAGCGCTAGTCCACTCAACTGAAAGGATACAGTTTGTTTACAGTATACTAAAATTAACTAATAGTATATAGTATGTAGTAAATACTCATTAAGTATGTAGTATACAGGATGTTAGTACGGGTATTCGAACACAGCTCTCCAGTAGGTGTACTAAAACATTCAAGGGCCATTTTCTCAAAAGTTTATCAACTTCCAAAGCAGAATGACTTTCCCATTGTTCCTCAACTGCAGTGTATGATACCATGAGTCTCTACTTGTATCCAATGTATAAAAAAAGATATAATATTTAATTCAAATTTTGCTACATAAAAAAAAAAAGAATCGAGGTAGTGGGTCACAAACGTTGTTGCGGCTTCTTTAATAAAGCCTAAATTACCATTAATATTATTATTAAGTGTTATGTTTGTTTGTTTTTTGGTGGAGAACTTTAACACCAAATGTTATCAGTAAGTCAACAATGGAAAATAATGTAAATAAATGTTAAGTTCATACTTTGCTTCATCAGCAAAACAAAAAGGTAGACAGGTCAGGGGTTTAGGAACATGTGACATGGATGTCATGTGACATGGATGTCATGTGACATGGATGTCATGTGACATGGATGTCATGTGACATGGATGTCATGTGACATGGATGTCATGTGACATGGATGTCATGTGACATGGATGTCATGTGACATGGATGTCATGTGACATGGATGTCATGTGACATGGATGTCATGTGACATGGATGTCATGTGACATGGATGTCATGTGACATGGATGTCATGTGACATGGATGTCATGTGACATGGATGTCATGTGACATGGATGTCATGTGACATGGATGTCATGTGACATGGATGTCATGTGACATGGATGTCATGTGACAAGTACAGTTGAGAGAACTCAAAGAGGGTAGCTATCTGTATAGGATTCCCATTGTAGCTCCATACAGTATGTGCCTGGCCATATTGCCTGTCCTGCCATGTTTAGCAGTAGTCTTATCTCTCTCTCTCTCTCTGCTCCCAGACAGATTTGTACCTGTCACTCTGTCATTGTCCATTAGCCTTTTAAAGCTGACACTGACATACACACAGCAGGCAGACCCTTAAAACACACAGCTAACGCACAGACAACAGCATGCTGTACGCACACACACGACACACACACACGACACACACAAACACACACACACACACACACACACGCCACCCAGAATAGCTGCTTCTCGTTTCATTATACCCAGCATGCATCACCTCTGAGCTAACAGGCCACAGACGCTGACCAATCAGAACGTTGCATCGCAGACATAAAGACGCAATGAGACAAACAATTAAACAAAATAAAAACAGAAAATTGGTGTTTAAGACCTTTTCACTGAACAAAATCTGTGTCACCTTTTAAACTTCTACCTTACCATGATCCGCCTCCTCCTCATGGTTTTATTTGGCCAGGGTGTAGTTCTATTTGGTCAGGGTGTAGTTTTATTTGGCCAGGGTGTAGTTTTATTTGGCCAGGGTGTAGTTTTATTTGGCCAGGGTGTAGTTTTATTTGGCCAGGGTGTAGTTTCATTTGGCCAGGGTGTAGTTTTATTTGGCCAGGGTGTAGTTTTATTTGGCCAGGGTGTAGTTTTATTTGGCCAGGGTGTAGTTGTATTTGGCCAGGGTGTAGTTGTATTTGGCCAGGGTGTAGTTTTATTTGGCCAGGGTGTAGTTTTATTTGGCCCAGGGTGTAGTTCTATTTGGCCAGGGTGTAGTTTTATTTGGCCCAGGGTGTAGTTCTATTTGGTCAGGGTGTAGTTTTATTTGGCCCAGGGTGTAGTTCTATTTGGTCAGGGTGTAGTTTTATTTGGCCCAGGGTGTAGTTCTATTTGGGCAGGGTGTAGTTTTATTTGGCCCAGGGTGTAGTTCTATTTGGCCAGGGTGTAGTTTTATTTGGCCCAGGGTGTAGTTCTATTTGGCCAGGGTGTAGTTTAATTTGGCCCAGGGTGTAGTTCTATTTGGTCAGGGTGTAGTTTTATTTGGCCAGGGTGTAGTTGTATTTGGCCAGGGCGTAGTTTTATTTGGCCAGGGTGTAGTTTTATTTGGCCCAGGGTGTAGTTCTATTTGGCCAGGGTGTAGTTTTATTTGGCCAGGGTGTAGTTTTATTTGGCCAGGGTGTAGTTTTATTTGGCCAGGGTGTAGTTTTATTTGGCCAGGGTGTAGTTTTATTTGGCCTGGGTGTAGTTTTATTTGGCCAGGGTGTAGTTTGATTTGGCCAGGGTGTAGTTTTATTTGGCCTGGGTGTAGTTTTATTTGGCCAGGGTGTAGTTTATTTGGCCAGGGTGTAGTTTTATTTGGCCTGGGTGTAGTTTTATTTGGCCCAGGGCGTAGTTTTATTTGGCCAGGGTGTAGTTTTATTTGGCCCAGGGTGTAGTTTTATTTGGCCAGGGTGTAGTTTTATTTGGTCCCCCAAGTTTTCCGAGCAATTTTTTTTGGGGGGGATAGACTGTACAAAGGAAATCAGCTCCAAGGGATTTTAATGAGAGAAATCTGTTCAAGTATTCCAACACAATAGAGAGAAGTCCATTGCTTTCAGAAAGTATAAAGACCCCTTGACTTTTCCACATTTTGTTACGTTTCAGCATTATTCTAAAATTGATATTTTTCTAATCCTCCTCAATCTACACACAATACCCCATAATGACGTCACAATACCCCATAATGACATCACAATACCCCTTTATGACATCACAATACCCCATAATGACATCACACTACCCCATAATGACATCACAATACCCCATAATGACATCACAATACCCCATAATGACAATGTGAAAACAGGTTTTTAGAAATGTTAGTAAATGTATGAAAATAAACAGAAATACCTCATTTACATAAGTATTCAGACCCTTTGCTATGAGACTCGAAATTGAGCTCAGGTGCATCCTGTTTCCATTGATCATCCTTGAGATGTTTCTACAACTTGGAGTCCACCTGTGGTTAATTCAATTGATTGGACATGATTTGGAAAGGCACACACCTGTCTATATAAGGTCCCACAGTTGACAGTGCACGTCAGAGCAGACACCAAGCCATGAGGTCGAAGGAATTGTCCGTAGAGCTCCGAGACAGGATTGAGTCGAGGCACAGATCTGGGGAAGGGTACCAAAACATTTCTGCAGCATTGAAGTTCCCCAAGAACACAGTGGCCTCCATCATTCTTTAATGGACGTTTGGAACCATCAAGCTGGCCGTCTGGTCAAACTGAGCATTTGGGCGAAAGGGGATTTGGTCAGGGAGGTGACCAAGAACCCGATGATCACTCTGACAGAGCCCCAGACTTCCTCTGTGGAGATGGGAGAACTCTTTTGGCCTGAATGCCAACCATCACGTCTGGAGGAAACCTGGCACCATCCCTATGATGAAGTATGGTGGTGGCAGCATCATGCTGTGGGGATGTTTTTCGGCGACCAGGGACTGGGAGACTAGTCAGGATCGAGAGACAGGTGAACCTTTTAACAGGACAACGGCCCTAAGCCCACAGCCAAAACAACATAGGAGTGGCTTCGGGACAAGTCTCTGTGAAGGTCCTTGAGTAGCCCAGCCAGAGCCCGGACTTGAACCCAATCAAACAACTCTGGAGAGACCTGAAAATAGCTGTACAGTGATGCTCCCCATCCAACCTGACAGATGTTGAGAGGATCTGCAGAGAAGAAATGGGAGAAACTCCCAAAATACAGGTGTGCCAAGCTTGTAGCGTCAAAGCTGACATCAGGTGTGCAAAGCTGTCATTAAGGCAAAGGGTGGCTATAAAATATATTTTGATTTGTTTAACACTTTTTTTGGTTACTACATGATTCCATATGTGTTATTTCATAGTTTTGATGTCTTCACTATTATTCTACAATGTAGAAAATAGTAAAAATAAATAAAGAAAAACCCTTGAATGAGTAGTTGTGTCCAAACTTTTAACTGGTCTATGTAATTGTGATTTTTCAGTTTGTTATTTTTTATACACTTACAAAAATGTATTAAAACCTGTTTTTGCTTTGTCATTATGGGGTATTGTGTGTAGATTGATGAGTATTTTTTAAATCCATTTTAGAATAAGGCTGTAACGTAACAAAATGTGGAAAAAGTCAAGGGGTCTGAATACTTTCCGAACGCACTGGATGGAGCATACAAATGTAAGCAAGATTTTAAATGATTATGTTGTAGTCAAATATTATATCTGTTTGCGCTTCTTGCGGTGAATTCGCAGTCAACAAATGATTTGTAATCACGATCACGGTAATCCTGTTGAATGGGGAATTTTTAAACTGTATTGTGTAGTGGAGCTGCATAAGTGTTGCTCTCCACTTTCTGGAGGTTGATGATCCCTGGAGTAAAGCCTGTTTAGAGATCTTAAACTCTTCCTCCTCCTCCTCCCTCCCTCCTCCTCCTCCCTCCCTCCTCCTCCTCCTCCCTCCCTCCTCCTCCTCCCTCCCTCCTCCTCCTCTCCTACCTCTTTATTTCTCTCCAGTTCATTGTGTAGAGCCTGGTTAGAGATCTCCCCCTCCCCCCCCTCCCTCCCCCCTCCCTCCTCCTCCTCCTCCTCCTCCCCTACCTCTTTATTTCTCTCCAGTTCATTGTGTAGAGCCTGGTTAGAGATCTCCTCCTCCTCCCCCCCCCCTCCCCCCTCCCTCCTCCTCCTCCTCCTCCTCTCCTACCTCTTTATTTCTCTCCAGTTCATTGTGTAGAGCCTGGTTAGAGATCTCCCCCTCCCCCCCCCCTCCCCCCTCCCTCCTCCTCCTCCTCCTCCTCTCCTACCTCTTTATTTCTCTCCAGTTCATTGTGTAGAGCCTGGTTAGAGATCTCCCCCTCCCCCCCCTCCCTCCCCCCTCCCTCCTCCTCCTCCTCCTCCTCCCCTACCTCTTTATTTCTCTCCAGTTCATTGTGTAGAGCCTGGTTAGAGATCTCCTCCTCCTCCCCCCCCCCCTCCCCCCTCCCTCCTCCTCCTCCTCCTCCTCCCCTACCTCTTTATTTCTCTCCAGTTCATTGTGTAGAGCCTGGTTAGAGATCTCCCCCCCCCCCCCCCCCCTCCCTCCTCCCTCCTCCTCCTCCTCCTCTCCTACCTCTATATTTCTGTCCAGTTCATTGTGTAGAGCCTGTTTAGAGATCTCCTCCTCCTCCTCCCCCCTCTTCCTCTCCCCCCCCCTCCCTCCTCCTCCTCTCCTACCTCTTTATTTCTCCCCAGTTCATTATGTAGAGCCTGTTTAGAGATCTCCTCCCTCTCCTCCTCCTCCTCCTCCTCCTCCTCCTCCTCCCTCCTCTCCTACCTCTTTATTTCTCTCCAGTTCATTGTGTAGAGCCTGGTTAGAGATCTCCTCCTCCTCCCCCCTCCCCCCCTCCTCCTCCCTCCTCTCCTACCTCTTTATTTCTCTCCAGTTCATTGTGTAGAGCCTGTTTAGAGATCTCCTCCCTCTCCTCCTCCTCCTCCTCCTCCCTCCTCTCCTACCTCTTTATTTCTCTCCAGTTCATTGTGTAGAGCCTGGTTAGAGATCTCCTCCTCCTCCCCCCTCCCCCCCTCCTCCTCCCTCCTCTCCTACCTCTTTATTTCTCTCCAGTTCATTGTGTAGAGCCTGGTTAGAGATCTCCTCCTCCTCCCCCCCTCCTCCTCCCCCCCTCCCTCCTCCTCCTCCTCTCCTCCCTCTTTATTTCTGTCCAGTTCATTGTGTAGAGCCTGTTTAGAGATCTCCTCCTCCTCCTCCTCCTCCTCCTCCTCCTCCTCCTCCTCCTCCTCCTCCTCCTCTCCTACCTCTTTATTTCTCTCCAGTTCATTGTGTAGAGCCTGGTTAGAGATCTCCTCCTCCTCCTCCTCCTCCTCCTCCTCCTCCTCCTCTCCTACCTCTTTATTTCTGTCCAGTTCATTGTGTAGAGCCTGGTTAGAGATCTCCTCCTCCTCCTCCTCCTACCCCCCCCCCCCCTCCCTCCTCCTCCTCCTCCTCCTCCTCTCCTACCTCTTTATTTCTCTCCTGTTCATTGTGTAGAGCCTGGTTAGAGATCTCCACCTCCTCCTCCTCCTTCTCCCCCCTCCCTCCTCCTCCCCCACTCCCTCCTCCTCCTCCTCCCCCTCCCTCCTCCTCCTCTCCTACCTCTTTATTTCTCTCCAGTTCATTGTGTAGAGCCTGGTTAGAGATCTCCTCCTCCTCCTCCTCCTACCCCCCCCCCCCCTCCCTCCTCCTCCTCCTCCTCTCCTACCTCTTTATTTCTCTCCTGTTCATTGTGTAGAGCCTGGTTAGAGATCTCCTCCTCCTCCTCCTCCTTCTCCCCCCTCCCTCCTCCTCCCCCACTCCCTCCTCCTCCTCCTCCCCCTCCCTCCTCCTCCTCTCCTACCTCTTTATTTCTCTCCTGTTCATTGTGTAGAGCCTGGTTAGAGATCTCCTCCTCCTCCTCTCCTACCTCTTTATTTCTCTCCTGTTCATTGTGTAGAGCCTGGTTAGAGATCTCCACCTCGATGATCCTCTGTCTCAGCAGCTCATTCTCATCTTCAGCCCTGGTCCTCTTGTCTTCTACATTCTCCAGCTCGTTGTGCAGACGCACTGACACATCTTTGGCCACCTGCACGGGGACACAGTCACATGGGGACACAGTCACATGGAGACACAGTCACATGGAGACACAGTCACATGGGGACACAGTCACATGGGGACACAGTCACACGGGGACACAGTCACACGGGGGGACAGTCACACGGGGGGACAGTCACATGGGGGGACAGTCACATGGGGACACAGTCACATGGGGACACAGTCACACGGGGACACAGTCACATTGGGACACAGTCACATGGGGAAACAGTCACATGGGGACACAGTCACACGGGGACACAGTCACATTGGGACACAGTCACACGGGGACACAGTCACATGGGGACACAGTCACATGGGGACACAGTCACACAGTCACACAGTCACACAGTCACACAGTCACACGGGGACACAGTCACATGGGGACACAGTCACACGGGGACACAGTCACACGGGGACACAGTCACATGGAGACACAGTCACATGGAGACACAGTCACATGGGGACACAGTCACACGGGGACACAGTCACATGGAGACACAGTCACATGGGGACACAGTCACATGGAGACACAGTCACATGGAGACACAGTCTCACGGGGACACAGTCACACGGGGACACAGTCACATGGAGACACAGTCACACGGGGACACAGTCACATGGAGACACAGTCACATGGAGACACAGTCACACGGGGGGACAGTCACATGGGGACACAGTCACATGGGGACACAGTCACATGGAGACACAGTCACACGGGGGGACAGTCACATGGGGACACAGTCACATGGAGACACAGTCACATGGGGACACGGTCACACGGGGACACAGTCACACGGGGACACAGTCACACAGTCACATGGAGACACAGTCACACAGTCACACGGGGACACAGTCACACAGTCACACGGGGACACAGTCACATGGGGACACAGTCACACGGGGACACAGTCACACGGGGACACAGTCACACGGGGACACAGTCACATGAGTCATGTGCGACAATAACGAGTCCTAAAGACATTGAGGTCATGAAACACACATATGGACATAGTACATGAACACGTGCGCATACACACACCCAGTCTGGGCCACTCGTCAACAACACGTACCTTCTGGTCCTGTTCCAGGTTGGGCCACTCGTCAACAACACGTACCTTGAGGTCCTGTTCCAGGTTGGGCCACTCGTCAACAACACGTACCTTCTGGTCCTGTTCCAGGTTGGGCCACTCGTCAACAACACGTACCTTCTGGTCCTGTTCCAGGTTGGGCCACTCGTCAACAACACGTACCTTCTGGTCCTGTTTCAGGTTGGGCCACTCGTCAACAACACGTACCTTCTGGTCCTGTTCCAGGTTGGGCCACTCGTCAACAACACGTACCTTCTGGTCCTGTTTCAGGTTGGGCCACTCGTCAACAACACGTACCTTCTGGTCTTGTTTCAGGTTGGGCCACTCGTCAACAACACGTACCTTGAGGTTCTGTTCCAGGTTGGGCCACTCGTCAACAACACGTACCTTCTGGTCCTGTTTCAGGTTGGGCCACTCGTCAACAACACGTACCTTGAGGTCCTGTTCCAGGTTGGGCCACTCGTCAACAACACGTACCTCCTGGTCCTGTTCCAGGTTGGGCCACTCGTCAACAACACGTACCTTCTGGTCCTGTTTCAGGTTGGGCCACTCGTCAACAACACGTACCTTCTGGTCCTGTTTCAGGTTGGGCCACTCGTCAACAACAAGTACCTTGAGGTCCTGTTCCAGGTTGGGCCACTCGTCAACAACACGTACCTTCTGGTCCTGTTTCAGGTTGGGCCACTCGTCAACAACACGTACCTTCTGGTCCTGTTCCAGGTTGGGCCACTCGTCAACAACACGTACCTTCTGGTCCTGTTCCAGGTTGGTTCACTCGTCAACAACACGTACCTTGAGGTCCTGTTCCAGGTTGGGCCACTCGTCAACAACACGTACCTTCTGGTCCTGTTCCAGGTTGGGCCACTCGTCAACAACACGTACCTTCTGGTCCTGTTTCAGGTTGGGCCACTCGTCAACAACACGTACCTTCTGGTCCTGTTCCAGGTTGGGCCACTCGTCAACAACACGTACCTTCTGGTCCTGTTTCAGGTTGGGCCACTCGTCAACAACACGTACCTTGAGGTTCTGTTCCACGTTGGGCCACTCGTCAACAACACGTACCTCCTGGTCCTGTTCCAGGTTGGGCCACTCGTCAACAACACGTACCTTCTGGTCCTGTTCCAGGTTGGGCCACTCGTCAACAACACGTACCTTCTGGTCCTGTTCCAGGTTGGGCCACTCGTCAACAACACGTACCTTCTGGTCCTGTTCCAGGTTGGGCCACTCGTCAACAACACGTACCTTGAGGTCCTGTTCCAGGTTGCGTAGCAGCTCTCCATCTACATGTCCAGTCTGGGCCACTCTGAGGCTTTTCTGCTCCGCCTTACGGAGACGGTACTGGAGAATCCGACACTTCTTATTGGAGCGGTCCAGCTCCCTCTGTAACTCCTGCACCTGGTACACCTCCTCTTCCAGGTAACTGTCCCGTGCCTCCTCCATCTCCGCACGTAGCTCCTCCACTTCATCCTGGAGAGAGGGGGAAGAGAGAGAGAGAGAGAGAGAGAGAGAGAGAGAGAGAGAGAGAGAGAGAGAGAGAGAGAGAGAGAGAGAGAGAGAGAGAGAGAGAGAGAGAGAGAGAGAGTTTACCGTTCATCTTCCAAGAGATGTTTTAAACTAGTTGACCTTCATCTCTAAGGCTGACTCAACGCTTTTTCTGTTCATTGTATATCTCCCCACATACAGTACACAGCTTGACTGACACACAAAAGAGTCATACAGGGACACACAGAGACACACAGAGAGAGGAGAGACACACAGAGACACACAGAGAGAGGAGAGACACAGGGACACACAGAGACACACAGAGAGGAGAGACACAGAGAGAGGAGAGACACAGGGACACACAGAGATAGGAGAGACACAGGGACACACAGAGACACACAGAGAGGAGAGACACAGAGAGAGGAGAGACACAGGGACACACAGAGACACACAGAGAGAGGAGAGACACAGGGACACACAGAGACACACAGAGAGAGGAGAGACACAGGGACACACAGAGACACACAGAGAGAGGAGAGACACAGGGACACACAGAGACACACAGAGAGAGGAGAGACACAGGGACGCAGAAAGACACATAGAGAGAGGAGAGACACAGAGACACACAGAGAGAGGAGAGACACAGGGACACAGAAAGACACACAGAGAGAGGAAAGACACAGAGACACATAGAGAGAGGAGAGACACAGGGACACAGAAAGACACAGAGAGAGGAGAGAGAGGAGAGACACAGAGAGAGGAGAGACACAGGGACACAGAAAGACACAGAGAGAGGAGAGAGAGGAGAGACACAGAGAGAGGAGAGACACAAAGACACGCAGAGACACACAGAGAGAGGAGAGACACAGAGACACACAGAGACACACAGAGAGAGGAGAGACACAGGGACACAGAAAGTCACATAGAGAGAGGAAAGACACAAATACACACAGAGAGAGGAGAGTCACGGGGACACACAGAGAGAGGAGAGACACAGAGACACACAGAGAGAGGAGAGACACAGGGACACAGAAAGACACACAGAGAGAGGAAAGACACAGAGAGAGGAGAGACACAGGGACACAGAAAGACACAGAGAGAGGAGAGAGAGGAGAGACACAGAGAGAGGAGAGACACAAAGACACGCAGAGACACACAGAGAGAGGAGAGAGAGGAGAGACACAGGGACACACAGAGACACACAGAGAGAGGAGAGACACAGAGAGAGGAGAGACACAAAGACACACAGAGACACACAGAGAGAGGAGAGAGAGGAGAGACACAGGGACACACAGAGAGAGGAGAGACACAGGGAGACACAGAGACACACAGAGAGAGGAGAGAGAGGAGAGACACAGAGACACACAGAGAGAGGAGAGACACAGGGACACACAGAGACACACAGAGAGAGGAGAGACACAGAGACACACAGAGAGAGGAGAGACACGGACACACACAGAGAGAGAAGAGACACAGGGACACACAGAGAGAGGAGAGACACAGAGACACACAGAGACACAGGGACACACAGAGACACACAGAGAGAGGAGACACAGGGACACATAGAGACACACAGAGACACACAGAGACACAGGGACACACAGAGACACACAGAGAGAGGAGACACAGGGACACACATAATCCTAAATCAATAGCCAGATAAGACACATTGATTCAGTCTGTGTGTGATGATAGGCCTTTCTGAGATTTAAAAAAGAGCTTTCATGGTTGTCGTTGTTCATGAAGAAGTAGTAGTTGACAACATTAGTCCACAGTCCTTTCTGGGCTGTTAGTCCACAGTCCTTTCTGGGCTGTTAGTCCACAGTCCTTTCTGGGCTGTTAGTCCATAGTCCTTTCTGGGCTGTTAGTCCATAGTCCTTTCTGGTCTGTTAGTCCACAGTCCTTTCTGGTCTGTTAGTCCATAGTCCTTTCTGGGCTGTTAGTCCACAGTCCTTTCTGGGCTGTTAGTCCACAGTCCTTTCTGGGCTGTTAGTCCATAGTCCTTTCTGGTCTGTTAGTCCACAGTCCTTTCTGGTCTGTTAGTCCACAGTCCTTTCTGGGCTGTTAGTCCATAGTCCTTTCTGGGCTGTTAGTCCACAGTCCTGGCTGTTAGTCCATAGTCCTTTCTGGGCTGTTAGTCCACAGTCCTTTCTGGTCTGTTAGTCCACAGTCCTTTCTGGTCTGTTAGTCCATAGTCCTTTCTGGGCTGTTAGTCCATAGTCCTTTCTGGTCTGTTAGTCCATAGTCCTTTCTGGGCTGTTAGTCCATAGTCCTTTCTGGGCTGTTAGTCCACAGTCCTTTCTGGTCTGTTAGTCCATAGTCCTTTCTGGTCTGTTAGTCCACAGTCCTTTCTGGGCTGTTAGTCCATAGTCCTTTCTGGGCTGTTAGTCCACAGTCCTGGCTGTTAGTCCATAGTCCTTTCTGGGCTGTTAGTCCACAGTCCTTTCTGGTCTGTTAGTCCACAGTCCTTTCTGGGCTGTTAGTCCATAGTCCTTTCTGGGCTGTTAGTCCATAGTCCTTTCTGGGCTGTTAGTCCACAGTCCTTTCTGGTCTGTTAGTCCACAGTCCTTTCTGGGCTGTTAGTCCACAGTCCTTTCTGGGCTGTTAGTCCATAGTCCTTTCTGGGCTGTTAGTCCATAGTCCTTTCTGGGCTGTTAGTCCATAGTCCTTTCTGGGCTGTTAGTCCACAGTCCTTTCTGGGCTGTTAGTCCACAGTCCTTTCTGGTCTGTTAGTCCACAGTCCTTTCTGGTCTGTTAGTCCACAGTCCTTTCTGGGCTGTTAGTCCACAGTCCTTTCTGGTCTGTTAGTCCACAGTCCTTTCTGGTCTGTTAGTCCACAGTCCTTTCTGGGCTGTTAGTCCATAGTCCTTTCTGGGCTGTTAGTCCATAGTCCTTTCTGGGCTGTTAGTCCATAGTCCTTTCTGGGCTGTTAGTCCATAGTCCTTTCTGGGCTGTTAGTCCATAGTCCTTTCTGGGCAGTTAGTCCATAGTCCTTTCTGGGCTGTTAGTCCATAGTCCTTTCTGGGCTGTTAGTCCATAGTCCTTTCTGGGCTGTTAGTCCATAGTCCTTTCTGGGCTGTTAGTCCATAGTCCTTTCTGGGCTGTTAGTCCACAGTCCTTTCTGGGCTGTTAGTCCACAGTCCTTTCTGGGCTGTTAGTCCACAGTCCTTTCTGGGCTGTTAGTCCATAGTCCTTTCTGGGCTGTTAGTCCATAGTCCTTTCTGGGCTGTTAGTCCATAGTCCTTTCTGGGCTGTTAGTCCATAGTCCTTTCTGGGCTGTTAGTCCATAGTCCTTTCTGGGCTGTTAGTCCATAGTCCTTTCTGGGCTGTTAGTCCATAGTCCTTTCTGGGCTGTTAGTCCATAGTCCTTTCTGGGCTGTTAGTCCATAGTCCTTTCTGGGCTGTTAGTCCATAGTCCTTTCTGGGCTGTTAGTCCATAGTCCTTTCTGGGCTGTTAGTCCATAGTCCTTTCTGGGCTGTTAGTCCATAGTCCTTTCTGGGCTGTTAGTCCACAGTCCTTTCTGGGCTGTTAGTCCATAGTCCTTTCTGGGCTGTTAGTCCATAGTCCTTTCTGGGCTGTTAGTCCATAGTCCTTTCTGGGCTGTTAGTCCACAGTCCTTTCTGGGCTGTTAGTCCACAGTCCTTTCTGGGCTGTTAGTCCATAGTCCTTTCTGGGCTGTTAGTTCATAGTCCTGTCTGGGCTGTTAGTCCATAGTCCTGTCTGGGCTGTTAGTCCATAGTCCTTTCTGGTCTGTTAGTCCATAGTCCTTTCTGGTCTGTTAGTCCACAGTCCTTTCTGGGCTGTTAGTCCATAGTCCTTTCTGGGCTGTTAGTCCACAGTCCTTTCTGGGCTGTAAGTCCACAGTCCTTTCTGGGCTGTTAGTCCATAGTCCTTTCTGGGCTGTTAGTCCATAGTCCTTTCTGGGCTGTTAGTCCATAGTCCTTTCTGGGCTGTTAGTCCATAGTCCTTTCTGGGCTGTTAGTCCATAG
The DNA here is from genome assembly GCF_029448725.1 of Salvelinus fontinalis. Classification (NCBI taxonomy): domain Eukaryota; kingdom Metazoa; phylum Chordata; class Actinopteri; order Salmoniformes; family Salmonidae; genus Salvelinus; species Salvelinus fontinalis. The sequence goes on from NC_074690.1 coordinate 3,852,619, forward strand.
TCCTTTCTGGGCTGTTAGTCCATAGTCCTTTCTGGGCTGTTAGTCCATAGTCCTTTCTGGGCTGTTAGTCCATAGTCCTTTCTGGGCTGTTAGTCCATAGTCCTTTCTGGGCTGTTAGTCCACAGTCCTTTCTGGGCTGTTAGTCCATAGTCCTTTCTGGGCTGTTAGTCCACAGTCCTTTCTGGGCTGTTAGTCCATAGTCCTTTCTGGGCTGTTAGTCCATAGTCCTTTCTGGGCTGTTAGTCCATAGTCCTTTCTGGGCTGTTAGTCCATAGTCCTTTCTGGGCTGTTAGTCCATAGTCCTTTCTGGGCTGTTAGTCCATAGTCCTTTCTGGGCTGTTAGTCCACAGTCCTTTCTGGTCTGTTAGTCCATAGTCCTTTCTGGTCTGTTAGTCCACAGTCCTTTCTGGGCTGTTAGTCCATAGTCCTTTCTGGTCTGTTAGTCCACAGTCCTTTCTGGGCTGTTAGTCCACAGTCCTTTCTGGGCTGTTAGTCCACAGTCCTTTCTGGGCTGTTAGTCCACAGTCCTTTCTGGGCTGTTAGTCCATAGTCCTTTCTGGGCTGTTAGTCCATAGTCCTGTCTGGGCTGTTAGTCCATAGTCCTGTCTGGGCTGTTAGTCCATAGTCCTTTCTGGTCTGTTAGTCCATAGTCCTTTCTGGTCTGTTAGTCCACAGTCCTTTCTGGGCTGTTAGTCCATAGTCCTTTCTGGGCTGTTAGTCCATAGTCCTTTCTGGGCTGTTAGTCCATAGTCCTTTCTGGGCTGTTAGTCCATAGTCCTTTCTGGGCTGTTAGTCCATAGTCCTTTCTGGTCTGTTAGTCCACAGTCCTTTCTGGGCTGTTAGTCCACAGTCCTTTCTGGGCTGTTAGTCCATAGTCCTTTCTGGTCTGTTAGTCCACAGTCCTTTCTGGGCTGTTAGTCCATAGTCCTTTCTGGGCTGTTAGTCCACAGTCCTTTCTGGGCTGTTAGTCCACAGTCCTTTCTGGGCTGTTAGTCCATAGTCCTGTCTGGGCTGTTAGTCCACAGTCCTTTCTGGTCTGTTAGTCCACAGTCCTGGCTATTAGTCCACAGTCCTTTCTGGGCTGTTAGTCCATAGTCCTTTCTGGGCTGTTAGTCCATAGTCCTTTCTGTGCTGTTAGTCCATAGTCCTTTCTGGGCTGTTAGTCCATAGTCCTTTCTGGGCTGTTAGTCCACAGTCCTTTCTGGGCTGTTAGTCCATAGTCCTTTCTGGGCTGTTAGTCCATAGTCCTTTCTGGGCTGTTAGTCCATAGTCCTTTCTGGGCTGTTATTCCATAGTCCTTTCTGGTCTGTTAGTCCACAGTCCTTTCTGGGCTGTTAGTCCATAGTCCTTTCTGGGCTGTTAGTCCATAGTCCTTTCTGGTCTGTTAGTCCATAGTCCTGTCTGGGCTGTTAGTACATAGTCCTTTCTGGTCTGTTAGTCCACAGTCCTGGCTATTAGTCCATAGTCCTTTCTGGGCTGTTAGTCCACAGTCCTTTCTGGGCTGTTAGTCCACAGTCCTTTCTGGGCTGTTAGTACATAGTCCTTTCTGGTCTGTTAGTCCACAGTCCTGGCTGTTAGTCCATAGTCCTTTCTGGGCTGTTAGTCCACAGTCCTTTCTGGGCTGTTAGTCCACAGTCCTTTCTGGTCTGTTAGTCCATAGTCCTTTCTGGTCTGTTAGTCCATAGTCCTTTCTGGGCTGTTAGTCCATAGTCCTTTCTGGGCTGTTAGTCCATAGTCCTTTCTGGGCTGTTAGTCCATAGTCCTTTCTGGGCTGTTAGTCCATAGTCCTTTCTGGGCTGTTAGTCCATAGTCCTTTCTGGGCTGTTAGTCCATAGTCCTTTCTGGGCTGTTAGTCCACAGTCCTTTCTGGGCTGTTAGTCCATAGTCCTTTCTGGGCTGTTAGTCCATAGTCCTTTCTGGGCTGTTAGTCCATAGTCCTTTCCGGGCTGTTAGTCCACAGTCCTTTCTGGGCTGTTAGTCCACAGTCCTTTCTGGGCTGTTAGTCCATAGTCCTTTCTGGGCTGTTAGTCCATAGTCCTGTCTGGGCTGTTAGTCCATAGTCCTGTCTGGGCTGTTAGTCCATAGTCCTTTCTGGTCTGTTAGTCCATAGTCCTTTCTGGTCTGTTAGTCCACAGTCCTTTCTGGGCTGTTAGTCCATAGTCCTTTCTGGGCTGTTAGTCCACAGTCCTTTCTGGGCTGTTAGTCCACAGTCCTTTCTGGGCTGTTAGTCCATAGTCCTTTCTGGGCTGTTAGTCCATAGTCCTTTCTGGGCTGTTAGTCCATAGTCCTTTCTGGGCTGTTAGTCCATAGTCCTTTCTGGGCTGTTAGTCCATAGTCCTTTCTGGGCTGTTAGTCCATAGTCCTTTCTGGGCTGTTAGTCCATAGTCCTTTCTGGGCTGTTAGTCCATAGTCCTTTCTGGGCTGTTAGTCCATAGTCCTTTCTGGGCTGTTAGTCCATAGTCCTTTCTGGGCTGTTAGTCCATAGTCCTTTCTGGGCTGTTAGTCCACAGTCCTTTCTGGGCTGTTAGTCCACAGTCCTTTCTGGGCTGTTAGTCCATAGTCCTTTCTGGGCTGTTAGTCCATAGTCCTTTCTGGGCTGTTAGTCCATAGTCCTTTCTGGGCTGTTAGTCCATAGTCCTTTCTGGGCTGTTAGTCCATAGTCCTTTCTGGGCTGTTAGTACATAGTCCTTTCTGGTCTGTTAGTCCACAGTCCTGGCTATTAGTCCATAGTCCTTTCTGGGCTGTTAGTCCACAGTCCTTTCTGGGCTGTTAGTCCACAGTCCTTTCTGGGCTGTTAGTACATAGTCCTTTCTGGTCTGTTAGTCCACAGTCCTGGCTGTTAGTCCATAGTCCTTTCTGGGCTGTTAGTCCACAGTCCTTTCTGGGCTGTTAGTCCACAGTCCTTTCTGGTCTGTTAGTCCATAGTCCTTTCTGGTCTGTTAGTCCATAGTCCTTTCTGGGCTGTTAGTCCATAGTCCTTTCTGGGCTGTTAGTCCACAGTCCTTTCTGGTCTGTTAGTCCATAGTCCTTTCTGGGCTGTTAGTCCATAGTCCTTTCTGGGCTGTTAGTCCACAGTCCTTTCTGGGCTGTTAGTCTACAGTCCTTTCTGGGCTGTTAGTCCACAGTCCTTTCTGGGCTGTTAGTCCACAGTCCTTTCTGGGCTGTTAGTCCATAGTCCTTTCTGGGCTGTTAGTCCATAGTCCTTTCTGGTCTGTTAGTCCACAGTCCTTTCTGGGCTGTTAGTCCATAGTCCTTTCTGGGCTGTTAGTCCATAGTCCTTTCTGGTCTGTTAGTCCACAGTCCTTTCTGGGCTGTTAGTCCATAGTCCTTTCTGGGCTGTTAGTCCATAGTCCTTTCTGGTCTGTTAGTCCATAGTCCTGTCTGGGCTGTTAGTACATAGTCCTTTCTGGTCTGTTAGTCCACAGTCCTGGCTATTAGTCCATAGTCCTTTCTGGGCTGTTAGTCCACAGTCCTTTCTGGGCTGTTAGTCCACAGTCCTTTCTGGGCTGTTAGTACATAGTCCTTTCTGGTCTGTTAGTCCACAGTCCTGGCTGTTAGTCCATAGTCCTTTCTGGGCTGTTAGTCCACAGTCCTTTCTGGGCTGTTAGTCCACAGTCCTTTCTGGTCTGTTAGTCCATAGTCCTTTCTGGTCTGTTAGTCCATAGTCCTTTCTGGGCTGTTAGTCCATAGTCCTTTCTGGGCTGTTAGTCCACAGTCCTTTCTGGTCTGTTAGTCCATAGTCCTTTCTGGGCTGTTAGTCCATAGTCCTTTCTGGGCTGTTAGTCCACAGTCCTTTCTGGGCTGTTAGTCCACAGTCCTTTCTGGGCTGTTAGTCCACAGTCCTTTCTGGGCTGTTAGTCCACAGTCCTTTCTGGGCTGTTAGTCCATAGTCCTTTCTGGGCTGTTAGTCCATAGTCCTTTCTGGTCTGTTAGTCCACAGTCCTTTCTGGGCTGTTAGTCCATAGTCCTTTCTGGGCTGTTAGTCCATAGTCCTTTCTGTTATTGGCTTTGACAGTCAATCAACTATTCAGTTACTGAGCTCATCTTGTAAAAGAACGGAGGACCAAGGTACTCTTCATTTAATGAATTAAAATGCCTTTATTGCGTTTGGGCTGCACAGCCTTTGTCAGGGAGCACTGAGCTCATCGTGTTTGACGTTTGATGCACGTGGCGGACAGCGCCTGCTCTGGAATCTGCTTGTCAACGCACCGACTTGAAGCGGAAAACGGAGATTAGTGTAAAAGGTGTCAATGTGCAATACATCACAACACTGATGACCTGATCCTAAACACCATCAACCTGTACTGATAGAGACACACAGGCCCATAGCCTCTAGCCTCTAGCCCATAGCCTCTAGCCTCTAGCCCATAGCCTCTAGCCCATAGCCTCTAGCCCATAGCCTCTAGCCCATAGCTTCTAGCCTCTAGCCCATAGCCTCTAGCCCATAGCCTCTAGCCCATAGCCTCTAGCCTCTAGCCCATAGCCTCTAGCCCATAGTCTCTAGCCCATAGCCTCTAGCCCATAGCCTCTAGCCCATAGCCTCTAGCCCATAGCCTCTAGCCCATAGTCTCTAGCCTCTAGCCCATAGCCTCTAGCCTCTAGCCCATAGCCTCTAGCCCATAGCTTATAGCCTCTAGCCTCTATCCCATAACCTCTAGCCTCTAGCCCATAGCCTCTAGCCCATAGCCTCTAGCCCATAGCCTCTAGCGCCATGTGCTTCTGCACTTTCATTTATCTTCCTTTTCTGTCCATCCCGAATAATCAATAACCTCTTAATGATTTTTTTTTTGTGAAGGTATTATGTTGCAGGAAGGGAGAAGCCTGAACTGTGCTTGTGTTGTGGGGTGGAAGAGAGATAGAGAGAAGAGAGAGAGACAGAAGTGGGAAGAGGACAGAGGAAGGAGAGGGAGTGTGACTGTGGCCCCAGCTGGAAAACTAACAGAAAGAGAGATAGACAGACAGACTGACAGACAGAGATACAGACAGACAGACTGACAGACAGAGAGATAGACAGACAGACTGACAGAGAGATAGACAGACAGACTAACAGATAGACAGAAGACAGACAAACAGACAGACAGACAGACAGACAGACAGACAGACAGACTGACTGACTGAGAAAAACACAGAATTATTTGAACCTCTGACAACACATGGGACATTTGACAGTTTTCGGTCCTATGGTACTGGCCCATTATGAAGAGGAGAGGAGAGGAGATGAGAAGAGGAGAAGAGAGGAGAAGAGAGGAGAAGAGAAGAGGAGAGAGGAGAAGAGGAGAAGAGAGGAGAAGAGAGGAGAGGAGAGGAGAGAAGAGAAGAGGAGAGAGGAGAAGAGAGGAGAAGAGAAGAGAGGAGAGGAGAAGAGAGGAGAATAGAAGAGAGGAGAAGAGAGGAGAGGAGAAGAGAGGAGAAGAGAGGAGAGGAGATGAGAAGAGGAGAAGAGAGGAGAAGAGAAGATGAGAGAGGAGAAGAGGAGAAGAGAGGAGAAGAGAGGAGAGGAGAGGAGAGAAGAGAAGAGGAGAGAGGAGAAGAGAGGAGAAGAGAAGAGAGGAGAGGAGAAGAGAGGAGAATAGAAGAGAGGAGAAGAGAGGAGAGGAGAAGAGAGGAGAAGAGAGGAGAAGAGAAGAGAAGAGAGGAGAAGAGGAGAAGAGAAGAGAAGAGAAGAGAAGAGAGGAGAAGAGAGGAGAAGAGAGGAGAAGAGAGGAGAAGAGGAGAGGAGAGGAGAGGAGAGGAGAGGAGAAGAGCGGAGAGGAGCGGAGAAGAGAAGAGAAGAGAAGAAGAGAAGAAGAGAGGAGAAGAGAGGAGAAGAGAAGAGAAGAGGAGAGGAGAGGAGAGGAGAAGAAGAGAGGAGAAGAGGAGAAGAGAGGAGCGGAGAAGAGAAGAGAAGAGAAGAGAAGAGAGGAGAAGAGAAGAGAAGAAAAGAGGAGAGGAGAGGAGAGAGGAGAAGAAGAGAGGAAAAGAGGAGAGGAGCGGAGAAGAGAAGAAGAAGAGAGGAGAAGAGAGGAGAGAAGAGAAGAGAGGAGAAGAGAGGAGAAGAGAGGAGAAGAAGAGAAGAGAGGAGAAGAGAGGAGAAGAAGAGAAGAGAAGAGAAGAGAAGAGAAGAGAAGAGGAGAAGAGAGGAGCGGAGAGGAGAAGAGAAGAGGAGGAGAGGAGGAGCGGAGAGAGGAGAAGAGAAGAGAAAAGCAGAGAAGAGAAGAGAAGATAAGAGAAAAGGGGAGGAGAGGAGAGGTGAGGAGAGAGAGGAGGAGCTAAAGTAGATTATAGCTTTATGAACAGAGAGCTAGAGTGAGCTGTGATCAAGTTAGGACAATCCCAGTGTCAGACACGATGCATATGAATTCATCCATTTAACTGAAACTGGAAAATGATGCCGCATTATCCCCTTTCCTCCTCCTCTTCCTCCTCTTCCTCCTCCCCAACTTCCTATCTGAATATATAACCCACATAGCCTAAAGCCCATGTTGGGAAAAATGGTTCATTTGAACATTTGACATTGGATTTCATGTAGAAAGAGAAGAATCTTTCAGATGTCATCCAATTTAGAGGAAATGTTTTTTTGACTATTCAAAATCTATTTAATTGAGAGAAGAGTTTTTTTTTTGACTATTCAAAATCTATTTAATTTAGAGAAGAGATGTTTTTTTTGACTATTCAAAATCTATTTAATTGAGAGAAGAGATATTTTTTTTGACCAGTCAAAATCTATTTAATTGAGGACAGATATTTTTGACTAGTCAAGAAACGATCTACTTTCTTTGTGATATGAGATTGAAGATTATTATTGTGTTACCATGTTTTTGTGATGAAAGACAATCTCATTGGGATTGATTTAAATGACGAGAACAGAAATAACCGAATGGTACATCATGTCCCAAGCAGACTTCTAGGTTCCTACAACACTACCAGAGGGTAGTCAACTATATCAACAGGAGCCATCAGAGAATAGCAGGTAAATGTCACTGCAAACCAACAGTGAGGATCCGAAGTGATTCAAAACAGTAACACAGTGAATCACAGGCTACAAATATAACACTATAATCAATGAGGCTCTATTACTGTGAAGGCAGCCTACACCGACTACAGTAATTGGGCGATGCAGAAACAACAGTATGGATTTACACACGATCTATTGCCATATAAATAAGAGACAATGTGATAACTTTTGTGAAATAGAAAATCATTCCCGCAGCCTCTTTTTGTTTACCTTGAGGTAGTCATTTTCAGAACGAAGATCTTCAATTTCCCGTATCAAATCCTCCTCGACTATCTCCGTGCTGCAGTCCAGTTGTATAAATTGTGCGCTAGTTGATGATTTCTCCTGTTTCCTCCCATCTCCTCCGTGGCGGTGAGCACCTGCTCCTGGAGCCTGAGACATGCCGCTTTTCCCCGCTGCTGCCACTACCGCACCCTCAGCGCTACCCTCCGCGGTGCGCAATGAAACCCCACCACTACAAGCAGTAGCCCCTGCCGCGTCTGTTGCTGATGCTCCTGCCTGCAGAGGATAATCCGCTCCCACATGATCCCTGTCGCTGGCCCCAGAGCCACCCGACTCCCCATCGCTGCTGGTGGCCGCGGTCAGGCGTTGTTCGTCGGATAAGGGCTCAGAGGGACAGTCGGAGAGATCGGAGTTGCTGTCCGTCTGACTGACCCTGCCGAGGGGGATAGCACCGGTTGGGACGCGGATTGGGGGGCGGTGGCTGAGGGGGCGGTGGTGAGACGCGGTCAGAGTGGCTATTTTACTCTTCTTCGTTTTGAGGGCGAGGTGTGGACTGCTGTCCGATGTCGGTTTGCTGGCGGTGATCGTTTTATGCTCCGGGGCTGCATATTGGATTACCTTAACAGTCTTCTTCGTGCCCGTGGAGGACTTGGTGCTGTGACTTTTCACCGCGGCTGATTTGTTATTCTTCGCTCCGGTTGGGGTGCGCCTGGTGATGCGGCTTTGATTGGATGACACAGGCACAGGAGAAGAGTGCTGATGCTTGGTCAGTTTGGGAGATTTTGGTACGATAACTGTTGGTTTGGGCGAGGAGCGGAAGGAGTGGACATCCTTCAGGAACGGCCTGGCCGGAGACGGTGCTCGGTTTAACCGTTTCTTCTCCAACTGTTGGTTTGGCGGTTTGGTTGATTCGCTGGTTCCAGAGACATTGGAGCTCTCCATGTTACAACTCCCAGACGACACCGGTGGAGGGGGGGAGGAGGAAGAGGGCGAGGGAAGAATAAATGTTCAGTCCACAACACACAGAAATAATACCCTTGACAGGCGACAGCAGAAACACGGTCCTGTCTCCCCGTGGTTCTTCTCATCACTCCCGGTTGGCGATGCTCACCCGGGACAGTCCTTTATTCCGGTTTTATTGCATTCCGTTGGTTAGATAGATTAGTTCTACATTCACCAGGTTGTCATTGTACTCCTCTCTATGATAGTAGCCAGGTGGCTCTCCGCTTTTTCTCCTTGAATGAAGGAATCGCTGGCTGCAATACATCGGGATTATTGTACAAACCGATGCGAAACAGATGGCATCTGCAGTGTCGCTGGTTGTAAAGTGTTAATTATTAATCCCGCCGTTGTTTTATTCCCTGATATGATTCTTTCAGTCCTCCATCTCGTCCTCTCTCTCTCTCTCTGGGCCCCGGTCTGTCCGTGTGTCAGTGACTCCCCAGTTCTTCGCCCCTTTCTCATTCCTCCCGTCTATCTGACAGGGAAAATCTGCATTCACTGCCGTCTGGAGCCTGACGCCGGCCGTGCGGTGGTTCCTACCAGGGCGCATGCGCGTTACTTCTCACAAATGCCGAAAACACCCCTGGTTTAAAAAATAAATAAAAATGGCACCCAGGTCAGACGTGCCTTCGTGCGCATGTCCCATTATCACACACTCAGTCACGCACGGGAGACGAGCACGAACACAATTTAAGATGACGGATATCAAGACGTGAATCACTCATCCACTCCCTCTCCATACCCCGTTCAATTGTATTTTAAAGATACTTATATTGTCCTACTACAACTTTTGAGAAATGAGCAAGTGGTTGTTGTATAAAAGGGGAAATACTCAAGAGATGGTGCTGAAACAGGTGCTGTGGGTTTTTATAATGGTTTCTACATCACCTAAATGCCGACGTCAACAAACTGAGTTTGAAATAGCAAACGGGAGGCAGAAAACAAAACATTTCATTCGCATAAATCCTTCACTTTCAAAGAAGAAAATACATTTTAGTGGTGTTGATATTCACTATCAAACAGCACTGTCAGGTGGTCTAATGTCATCCTCACTCAGTAGTTTTGGTAATAAAATGTTTAAACTCCTAATAGCCCTTAGCCATGATATATTGGCCATATACCACCCCCATCAGGTCTTTTTGCTTAAATCTCTAGTAACCGAAAGGTTGCAAGATCGAATCCCCCGAGCTGACAAGATTAAAATCTGTCGTTCTACCCCTGAACAAGGCCGTTAACCCGCTGTTCCCTGGTAGGTCGTCATTGTAAATAAGAATTTGTTCTTAACTGACTTGCCTAGTTAAATAAAGGTTAAATAAAATATGTCAAAATAAAGGAGAGCAAACCCAATGGAAGGTGGTCTAACTGTGAAACATCAGCATGTATCAACACACTGAACAACAGAGCAGTTTGGGTAATAAATATATATCTTTATTCGCACTTCATTAGTTAAAGAATGCAACAACAAAAAAGTTATCAATAATTAAAAAAAAAACACTTCAAAACATGACAACTGTTTTTTATTTTCCAAATAACTCAAACTTGTTTAATATAAAAGCAGGTTTGAGGTCAATTCGAATTGAAGTCAGGAAGTAAACTGTAATTCAGGAAGTAAACTGTAATTCCAATTCAATAATAAAAAAAATTAAAAAAGGGCATCTATTTTCAATTATTTCTAAGTAAACTTAAAAAAAAAAAACATTTATATGAAAACTTCTTTTAAAAAATTGCAATTTTAAATTCATATCACTTCCTTAATAAGTCACTGACTTTAATACAAAACGAACCCCAACTCTAATACATAGTACAGTCTTTCATCTTTGAAAAAGATGATAGCTGCAGCAGGGGAAACCACTGTCTGCCCCCAGCATCGTTGTTATTGGTTGATGAAGCTGTGGAGCACCAAGGGGAAACCACTGTCCGCCCCCAGCATCGTTGTTATTGGTTGATGAAGCTGTGGAGCACCAAGGGGAAACCACTGTCCGCCCCCAGCATCGTTGTTATTGGTTGATGAAGCTGTGGAGCACCAAGGGGAAACCACTGTCCGCCCCCAGCATCGTTGTTATTGGTTGATGAAGCTGTGGAGCACCAAGGGGAAACCACTGTCTGCCCCCAGCATCGTTGTTATTGGTTGATGAAGCTGTGGAGCACCAAGGGGAAACCACTGTCTGCCCCCAGCATCGTTGTTATTGGTTGATGAAGCTGTGGAGCACCAAGGGGAAACCACTGTCTGCCCCCAGCATCGTTGTTATTGGTTGATGAAGCTGTGGAGCACCAAGGGAAAACCACTGTCCGCCCCCAGCATCGTTGTTATTGGTTGATGAAGCTGTGGAGCACCAAGGGGAAACCACTGTCTGCCCCCAGCATCGTTGTTATTGGTTGATGAAGCTGTGGAGCACCAAGGGGAAACCACTGTCTGCCCCCAGCATCGTTGTTATTGGTTGATGAAGCTGTGGAGCACCAAGGGGAAACCACTGTCTGCCCCCAGCATCGTTGTTATTGGTTGATGAAGCTGTGGAGCACCAAGGGAAAACCACTGTCCGCCCCCAGCATCGTTGTTATTGGTTGATGAAGCTGTGGAGCACCAAGGGAAAACCACTGTCCGCCCCCAGCATCGTTGTTATTGGTTGATGAAGCTGTGGAGCACCAAGGGAAAACCACTGTCCGCCCCCAGCATCGTTGTTATTGGTTGATGAAGCTGTGGAGCACCAAGGGAAAACCACTGTCCGCCCCCAGCATCGTTGTTATTGGTTGATGAAGCTGTGGAGCACCAAGGGAAAACCACTGTCCGCCCCCAGCATCGTTGTTATTGGTTGATGAAGCTGTGGAGCACCAAGGGAAAACCACTGTCCGCCCCCAGCATCGTTGTTATTGGTTGATGAAGCTGTGGAGCACCAAGGGGAAACCACTGTCCGCCCCCAGCATCGTTGTTATTGGTTGATGAAGCTGTGGAGCACCAAGGGAAAACCACTGTCCGCCCCCAGCATCGTTGTTATTGGTTGATGAAGCTGTGGAGCACCAAGGGGAAACCACTGTCCGCCCCCAGCATCGTTGTTATTGGTTGATGAAGCTGTGGAGCACCAAGGGGAAACCACTGTCCGCCCCCAGCATCGTTGTTATTGGTTGATGAAGCTGTGGAGCACCAAGGGAAAACCACTGTCCGCCCCCAGCATCGTTGTTATTGGTTGATGAAGCTGTGGAGCACCAAGGGGAAACCACTGTCCGCCCCCAGCATCGTTGTTATTGGTTGATGAAGCTGTGGAGCACCAAGGGGAAACCACTGTCCGCCCCCAGCATCGTTGTTATTGGTTGATGAAGCTGTGGAGCACCAAGGGGAAACCACTGTCCGCCCCCAGCATCGTTGTTATTGGTTGATGAAGCTGTGGAGCACCAAGGGGAAACCACTGTCCGCCCCCAGCATCGTTGTTATTGGTTGATGAAGCTGTGGAGCACCAAGGGGAAACCACTGTCCGCCCCCAGCATCGTTGTTATTGGTTGATGAAGCTGTGGAGCACCAAGGGGAAACCACTGTCTGCCCCCAGCATCGTTGTTATTGGTTGATGAAGCTGTGGAGCACCAAGGGGAAACCACTGTCCGCCCCCAGCATCGTTGTTATTGGTTGATGAAGCTGTGGAGCACCAAGGGGAAACCACTGTCTGCCCCCAGCATCGTTGTTATTGGTTGATGAAGCTGTGGAGCACCAAGGGAAAACCACTGTCTGCCCCCAGCATCGTTGTTATTGGTTGATGAAGCTGTGGAGCACCAAGGGGAAACCACTGTCTGCCCCCAGCATCGTTGTTATTGGTTGATGAAGCTGTGGAGCACCAAGGGGAAACCACTGTCTGCCCCCAGCATCGTTGTTATTGGTTGATGAAGCTGTGGAGCACCAAGGGGAAACCACTGTCCGCCCCCAGCATCGTTGTTATTGGTTGATGAAGCTGTGGAGCACCAAGGGGAAACCACTGTCCGCCCCCAGCATCGTTGTTATTGGTTGATGAAGCTGTGGAGCACCAAGGGGAAACCACTGTCTGCCCCCAGCATCGTTGTTATTGGTTGATGAAGCTGTGGAGCACCAAGGGGAAACCACTGTCCGCCCCCAGCATCGTTGTTATTGGTTGATGAAGCTGTGGAGCACCAAGGGGAAACCACTGTCTGCCCCCAGCATCGTTGTTATTGGTTGATGAAGCTGTGGAGCACCAAGGGAAAACCACTGTCTGCCCCCAGCATCGTTGTTATTGGTTGATGAAGCTGTGGAGCACCAAGGGGAAACCACTGTCTGCCCCCAGCATCGTTGTTATTGGTTGATGAAGCTGTGGAGCACCAAGGGGAAACCACTGTCTGCCCCCAGCATCGTTGTTATTGGTTGATGAAGCTGTGGAGCACCAAGGGGAAACCACTGTCCGCCCCCAGCATCGTTGTTATTGGTTGATGAAGCTGTGGAGCACCAAGGGGAAACCACTGTCCGCCCCCAGCATCGTTGTTATTGGTTGATGAAGCTGTGGAGCACCAAGGGGAAACCACTGTCCGCCCCCAGCATCGTTGTTATTGGTTGATGAAGCTGTGGAGCACCAAGGGGAAACCACTGTCTGCCCCCAGCATCGTTGTTATTGGTTGATGAAGCTGTAGAGCACCAAGGGGAAACCACTGTCTGCCCCCAGCATCGTTGTTATTGGTTGATGAAGCTGTGGAGCACCAAGGGGAAACCACTGTCCGCCCCCAGCATCGTTGTTATTGGTTGATGAAGCTGTGGAGCACCAAGGGGAAACCACTGTCTGCCCCCAGCATCGTTGTTATTGGTTGATGAAGCTGTGGAGCACCAAGGGAAAACCACTGTCCGCCCCCAGCATCGTTGTTATTGGTTGATGAAGCTGTGGAGCACCAAGGGGAAACCACTGTCCGCCCCCAGCATCGTTGTTATTGGTTGATGAAGCTGTGGAGCACCAAGGGAAAACCACTGTCTGCCCCCAGCATCGTTGTTATTGGTTGATGAAGCTGTGGAGCACCAAGGGGAAACCACTGTCCGCCCCCAGCATCGTTGTTATTGGTTGATGAAGCTGTGGTGCACCAAGGGGAAACCACTGTCCGCCCCCAGCATCGTTGTTATTGGTTGATGAAGCTGTGGAGCACCAAGGGGAAACCACTGTCTGCCCCCAGCATCGTTGTTATTGGTTGATGAAGCTGTGGTGCACCAAGGGGAAACCACTGTCCGCCCCCAGCATCGTTGTTATTGGTTGATGAAGCTGTGGAGCACCAAGGGAAAACCACTGTCTGCCCCCAGCATCGTTGTTATTGGTTGATGAAGCTGTGGAGCACCAAGGGGAAACCACTGTCCGCCCCCAGCATCGTTGTTATTGGTTGATGAAGCTGTGGAGCACCAAGGGGAAACCACTGTCCGCCCCCAGCATCGTTGTTATTGGTTGATGAAGCTGTGGTGCACCAAGGGGAAATAAACAGCAGTACATATTGATGATGTTCTAACCCACACGTGCAATGATGATGTCAGAGGGGGGAAAACTATGTTGGTTGTTTACAATCACTTTGTTGTTGTTGTTGTTGTTGTAATATCTCAAACAGACGCGGCAGTTTGAGTAGATTACAGCTTTAAAAGGGATGTGTGTGTAGCGGTAACTGACAAAACAAAGGAAACACGAGCCGTTAGGCCGACACGAGCCGTTAGGCCGACACGAGCCGTTAGGCCGACACGAGCCGTTAGGCCGACACGAGCCGTTAGGCCGACACGGGCCGTTAGGCCGACACGGGCCGTTAGGCCGACACGAGCCGTTAGGCCGACACGAGCCGTTAGGCCGACACGAGCCGTTAGGCCGACACGAGCCGTTAGGCCGACACGAGCCGTTAGGCCAATCCCTCTCCTCTTCCAAACCCACCACCAGAGAGTATAGACAGACTTGTCTGTAGAACAGAGATGGTTATTGTAAGACACCAGAGAGTATAGACAGACTTGTCTGTAGAACAGAGATGGTTATTGTAGGACACCAGAGAGTATAGACAGACTTGTCTGTAGAACAGAGATGGTTATTGTAGGACACCAGAGAGTATAGACAGACTTGTCTGTAGAACAGAGATGGTTATTGTAGGACACCAGAGAGTATAGACAGACTTGTCTGTAGAACAGAGATGGTTATTGTAGGACACCAGAGAGTATAGACAGACTTGTCTGTAGAACAGAGATGGTTATTGTAAGACACCAGAGAGTATAGACAGACTTGTCTGTAGAACAGAGATGGTTATTGTAGGACACCAGAGAGTATAGACAGACTTGTCTGTAGAACAGAGATGGTTATTGTAGGACACCAGAGAGTATAGACAGACTTGTCTGTAGAACAGAGATGGTTATTGTAGGACACCAGAGAGTAAAGACAGACTTGTCTGTAGAACAGAGATGGTTATTGTAGGACACCAGAGAGTATAGACAGACTTGTCTGTAGAACAGAGATGGTTATTGTAGGACACCAGAGAGTATAGACAGACTTGTCTGTAGAACAGAGATGGTTATTGTAGGACACCAGAGAGTATAGACAGACTTGTCTGTAGAACAGAGATGGTTATTGTAGGACACCAGAGAGTATAGACAGACTTGTCTGTAGAACAGAGATGGTTATTGTAGGACACCAGAGAGTATAGACAGACTTGTCTGTAGAACAGAGATGGTTATTGTAGGACACCAGAGAGTATAGACAGACTTGTCTGTAGAACAGAGATGGTTATTGTAGGACACCAGAGAGTATAGACAGACTTGTCTGTAGAACAGAGATGGTTATTGTAGGACACCAGAGAGTAAAGACAGACTTGTCTGTAGAACAGAGATGGTTATTGTAGGACACCAGAGAGTATAGACAGACTTGTCTGTAGAACAGAGATGGTTATTGTAGGACACCAGAGAGTATAGACAGACTTGTCTGTAGAACAGAGATGGTTATTGTAGGACACCAGAGAGTATAGACAGACTTGTCTGTAGAACAGAGATGGTTATTGTAGGACACCAGAGAGTATAGACAGACTTGTCTGTAGAACAGAGATGGTTATTGTAGGACACCAGAGAGTATAGACAGACTTGTCTGTAGAACAGAGATGGTTATTGTAAGACACCAGAGAGTATAGACAGACTTGTCTGTAGAACAGAGATGGTTATTGTAAGACACCAGAGAGTATAGACAGACTTGTCTGTAGAACAGAGATGGTTATTGTAAGACACCAGAGAGTATAGACAGACTTGTCTGTAGAACAGAGATGGTTATTGTAGGACACCAGAGAGTATAGACAGACTTGTCTGTAGAACAGAGATGGTTATTGTAGGACACCAGAGAGTATAGACAGACTTGTCTGTAGAACAGAGATGGTTATTGTAGGACACCAGAGAGTATAGACAGACTAGTGTACATTTATTTAGTGTACATTTATTTAATACTTGATCTCAATCAATCTATCGATCTATCGATCTTTTGATTGATTGATAGTTGATGGGACTCCTTCTCAATCTAACAGTCTAAAACA
The DNA here is from genome assembly GCF_029448725.1 of Salvelinus fontinalis. NCBI lineage: Eukaryota > Metazoa > Chordata > Actinopteri > Salmoniformes > Salmonidae > Salvelinus > Salvelinus fontinalis. The sequence continues at coordinate 3,868,346 of NC_074690.1, forward strand.
TGTAACCATGTAACCAGGAGTAACCAGGAGTAACCATGTAACCAGGAGTAACCAGGAGTAACCATGTAACCAGGAGTAACCATGTAACCAGGAGTGGAATTGAAGGAGGGAAAAAGGCAAGTCACCACTGTTGTATTACTGGGCATTCAGCTCAAAAAGGTGAATATTTGTACATGTCAATTCCACCCCTGTATGTAACCCATAACCACCAGCAACGCTTCCAAGAAAAACACAAAACCCTTCCACAAATAAATACGACAAAGAAAACTATAAACAATAGCAGGACAGCTCAAAGGGTTAAATTAGAGTTAATGATATCATAGCCTAACAGGCAGCCGGTGGCAGTCAGCCGGTGACAGTCAGTCGGTGACAGTCAGTCGGTGACAGGCAGCCGGTGACATGCAGCCGGTGACAGGCAGCCGGTGACAGTCAGCCGGTCACAGTCAGCCGGTGACAGTCAGCCGGTGACAGGCATCCGGTGACAGGCAGCCGGTGACAGTCAGCCGGTCACAGTCAGCCGGTGACAGGCATCCGGTGACAGGCAGCCGGTGACAGTCAGCCGGTCACAGTCAGCCGGTGACAGTCAGTCGGTGACAGTCAGCCGGTGACAGGCATCCGGTGACAGGCATCCGGTGACATGCAGGTAAGGTCGGGCATTAGGGCATTTCATTCTAAAATATGTTCTGGACTAGCCAAGATGGGACCCTAAGCATGATGGGATGTGAATTGCTTAATTAACTCAGGAACCACACCTGTGTGGAAGCATCTGTTTTTCCAATGTTTCCTTTCTTTGGCCGTTACCTGTATCTTAACTATGCATTTTGACCTAAACTATTATGTGTATATTGATAGGACAACATCTACATGTTTTGATATGTGGATATAATCCCATGGAAACCAATCCATTTGAGTGGCAGCCTTTCTTGACTCAAAAAACCAATTCAACATTTCCATAAAAATTTCATTAACGGTTGAAAAGGTATAAACCTTCCATCTGAGGCCTTTCAAACATCCATTACTAAAGACAACCATTACTAAAGACAACCATTACTAAAGACAACCATTACTAAAGACAACATTACTAAAGACAACTATTACTAAAGACAACTATTACTAAAGACAACTATTACTAAAGACAACCATTACTAAAGACAACCACTACTAAAGGCACAATGACAACCAGCTATCTGGGGAAGATTGACTCTTAACGGGTCCAAACACATATCTTTAACTTCACAGAGATTTATCGTTTTTTTTGTTGTTGACAATTTCAAATCGTTTCTTGTTGGGGTTTGATCTATGTAGACATGTTGAATGTGAGAAGTAGTTCACCATTAAAATGATCTACACGAGCCAATCAAGTCCTTCAAAATCAATTCCTAATTCATCCCAATACTGAATGTTGCACCACCAAACTTTTCCAATAACAAATGAACATTTTGTCTTTACAGCACTTTACAGCACTTTCATGTCTGTCTAAATGCAACACAGAAATAATAACATATTCTATGGAGGGACACTGATCACTTTTTAGTGGTATTTCACCTTAGAGGAAGTGAAAACATGAGGATAATAACATTACGATGACAATATTGGTACCATAAAAAATGAAATAATAAAAGTGTACTTCAAAAGCAACATGTTTTTGTCGTCTGTACAAAGAGAGAACCTTGTGACTGACTGTATGTAGACACCTCCCATCGTCATAGAGATTGACACACTGAAATAGGGGACTAACCCAATTAGAAAAAAAGGTGTTTTTGTTGTTGCAAAAACGTTTTGGTACAGTGTGCACTAATGAATATGACCCAGGAGTGGCAGGACACTGATAATAAGGGTTAACACTGAAGGTTTGGGCATTATTAGTGTTGCTAACTAGTTTAATACTGTATCCTTTTCACACTGCCTGCCTCACTTTCAGCATAGGACCTGAACTAGCTATCCATGGATTATAGTGCAAAACATGACAATGAACACAAACGGAACAGAAAACCATCCAAGCCACTCGTAAAAATGTAAGGCAACACTTACAAAGTGCATTCGGAAAAAATTCAGACGCCTTCACTTTTTTTTTTACGTTATAGCCTTACTCTAAAATGTATTAAAATGTTATTTAATGATGAAGCAAAAAACAGGGTTAGATTTTTCTTTCAAAACTGAAGAGTATTCAGGCCTTTTACTCAGTACTTTTTTGGGTCGAACTCCAAGCGGGCTGTCATGTGCCTTTTACTGAGGAGTGGCTTCCATCTGGCCACTCTACCATAAAGGCCTGATTGGTGGAGTGTTGCAGAGATGGTTGTCATTCTGGAAGGTTCTCCCATCTCCACAGAGGAACTCTGGAGCTCTGTCAGAGTGACCATTGGGTTCTTGGTCACCTCCCTGACCAAGGCCCTTCTCGCCCGACAAACCTCTTCCATTTAAGAATGATGGAGGCCACTGTGTTCTTGGGGACATTCAATGCTGCAGAAATGTTTTGGTACCCTTCCCCAGATCTGTGCCTCGACACAATCCTGTCTCAGAGCTCTACGGACAATTCCTTCGACCTCATGGCTTGGTTTCTTGCTGTCAACTGTGAGACCTTGTAAAGACAGGTGTGTGCCTTTCCAAATCATGTCCAATCAATTGACTTTATCACAGGTGGACTCCAATCAAGTTGTAGAAACATCAAGGATGATCAATGGAAACAGGATGCACCTGAGCTCAACTTCAAGTCTCATAGCAAAGGCTCTGAATACTTATGTAAATAAGGTATCTGTTTTTTTATTTGTAATAAATGTGCAGAAATGTCTAAAAACCTGCTTTCACTTTGTCATTATGGGGTATTGTGATGTCATTATGGGGTATTGTGATGTCATTATGGGGTATTGTGTGTAGATTGATGAGTATTTTTTTATCCATTTTAGAATAAGGCTGTAACGTAACAAAATGTGGAAAAAGTCAAGGGGTCTGAATACTTTCCGAATGCACTATAAATGAACATGACACACAAACCAACACGGACGTAAATTAACACGACACAGGCTATTTGGCATTATTGGCCGTAAAAATACACACATTGATGGTCCTGTCCAAAACAAAATGGCCGCTAGCCCCAAAATGACAACGTGTACAGTACCAGTCAAAAGTTTGGACACACCTACTCATTCAAGGGTTTTTCTTTATTTTTACTATTTTCCACATTGTAGAATAATGGTGAAGACATCAACACTAAGAAATAACACACATGGAATCATGTAGTAACCAAAAAAATTATATTTGAGATTCTTCAAAGTAGCCACCCTTTGCCTTGATGATAGCTTTGCACACTCTTGGCATTCTCTCAACCAGCTTCATGAGGTAGTCACCTGGAATGCATGTAAATTCACAGGTGTGCCTTGTTAAAAGTAAATCTGTGGAATTTCTTTCCTTCTTAATGTGTTTGAGCCAATCAGTTGTGTTGTGACAAGGTAGTGGTGGTATACAGAAGATAGCCCTATTTGGTAAAAGACCATGTCCATATTATGGCAAGAACAGCTCAAATAAGCAAAGAGAAATGACAGTCCATCCTTACTTTAAGACATAAAGGTCAGTCAATTCGGAAAATGTCAAGAACTTTGAAAGTTTCTTCAAGTGCAGTCGCAAAAACCATCAAACGCTATGATGAAACTTACTCTCATGAGGACCGCCAAAAGAAAAGGACGACCCAGAGATGCCTCTGCTACAGAGGATAAGTTCATTAGAGTTACCAGCCTCAGAAATTGCAGCCCAAATAAATGCTTCACAGAGTTCAAGTAACAGACACATCTCTGTTCAGATCAACTGTTCAGAGGAGACTGTGTGAATCAGGCCTTAATGGTCTAATTGCTGCAAAGAAACCACTACTAAAGAACACCAATAAGAAGAGACTTGCGTAGGCCAAGAAACACCGAGCAATGGACATTAGACCGGTGGAAATATGTCCTTTGGTCTCTTCTTATTGGTGTCCTATGGTCTGATGAGTCAAAATTTGAGATCTTTGGTTCCAACCACTGTGTCTTTGTGAGATGCAGATTAGGTGAACGGATGATCTCCACATGTGTGGTTCCCACCATGAAGCATGGAGGAGGTGGTGTGATGGTGCTTTGCTGGTGACGCTGTCAGTAATTTATTTAGAATTCAAGGCACACTTAACCAGCATGGCTACCACAGAATTCTGCAGCGATACGCCATCCCATCTGGTTTCGTTTAGTGGGACTATCATTTATTTTTCTACAGGACAATGACCCAACACACCTCCAGGCTGTTTAAGGGCTATTTGACCAAGAAGGACAGTGATGGAGTGCTGCATCAGATGACCTGGCCTCCACAATCACCCGACCTCAACCATATTGAGATGGTTTGGGATGAGTTAGTCCTCAGAGTGAAGGAAAAGCAGCCAACAAGTGCTCAGCATATGTAGGATCTCCTTCAAGACTGTTGGAAAAGCATTACAGGTGAAGCTGGTTGAGAGAATGCCAAGAGTGTGCAAAGCAAAGGGTGACTACTTTGAAGAATCTAAAATAGAAAATATTTTGATTTGTTTAAACACTTTTTTTGGTTACTACATGATTCCATATTATTTCATAGTTTTGATGTCTACAATGTAGAAAATAGTAAAAAATAAAGAAAAACCCTTGAATGAGTAGGTGTGTCCAAACTTCTGACTGGTAGTGTACATCTGATTCTACACCAACTACCGTGTCTACTTGTATTTTTGACCTAATTAGAGTTACCCACGTGATAATCATCATTAAAAAAAACTGCCTATATGAAACTTTGTACAAGAATACATTTCCATCAAAATGTACCTAAGAAAGAATTTGTGCAATATCACGTGTCCCTTTTCCTTGTTGTACAGTAGAGATACATGGACCTTACAGTTACTGTAGAGATACATGGACCTTACAGTTACAGTAGAGATACATGAACCTTACAGTTACTGTAGAGATACATGGACCTTACAGTTACAGTAGAGATACATGGACCTTACAGTAGAGATACCTGGACCTTACAGTTACTGTAGAGATACATGGACCTTACAGTTACTGTAGAGATACATGGACCTTACAGTTACAGTAGAGATACATGGACCTTACAGTAGAGATACATGGACCTTACAGTAGAGATACATGGACCTTACAGTAGAGATACCTGGACCTTACAGTTACTGTAGAGATACATGGACCTTACAGTAGAGATACATGGACCTTACAGTTACTGGGTCTACGTAGTGTAGGAGGAGTAACAAGGAGCTCCGCTCCCTCAGTCACGTCAGCCGAGTGGGTTTCTTTTCTCTAATTGGCTCCATGTGAATGCGTGTGTGTGTGTGTGTGTGTGTGTGTGTGTGTGTGTGTGTGAGTGTGTGTGTGTGTGTGTGTGTGTGTGTGTATCGTGCAGTGGCTACCATAGGGTTCTCTCTCTAACTAGGAGGCACCTGGCTGCAAGGCACAGCTAGCCAAGCTTGCCCCGGGATGAAGTAGTCTGGGGCAGGTGTGTGTGTGTGTACAGGTGTATACTGTACGTGTGTGTGTGTGTGTGTGTGTACAAGTGTATACTGTACGTGTGTGTGTGTGTGTGTGTGTGTGTGTGTGTGTGTGTGTGTGTCAGTGGTCTGTCGTAACAAGGTCTGTGTATTAGTTAGTGTATTTGCGTGTCATGTCATACAGCTCCAGAAGTAGAACTGGGAGGACGTCTATCAGAGCAGGTGTGTCTAAGCTCCTCGCAGGAACACCTGAGCATACGTCCCAAACGAACGCCTATTCCCGATAAAGACGGGTCAAAAGTGCCACTATGAAGAGAATAGTGCAAATTGGGACGCTCCCAGACTGCTGCTTGGTTCTCCTGCCCTCTGGTGGCCAGAAGAGTTCTGCTGCGTATTTGGAGTGTGGAGGGAGGATGGTGGAGGTGGAGGGGGATCTCAGCAGGGTGGAGGGAGGATGGTGGAGGTGGTAGGGGGATCTCAGCAGGGTGGAGGGAGGATGGTGGAGGTGGAGGGGGATCTCAGCAGGGTGGAGGGAGGATGGTGGAGGTGGTAGGGGGATCTCAGCAGGGTGGAGGGAGGATGGTGGAGGTGGAGGGGGGATCTCAGCAGGGTGGAGGGAGGATGGTGGAGGTGGTAGGGGGATCTCAGCAGGGTGGAGGGAGGATGGTGGAGGTGGTAGGGGGATCTCAGCAGGGTGGAGGGAGGATGGTGGAGGTGGTAGGGGGATCTCAGCAGGGTGGAGGGAGGAGGGAGGATGGTGGAGGTGGTAGGGGGATCTCAGCAGGGTGGAGGGAGGATGGTGGAGGTGGTGGGGGGATCTCAGCAGGGTGGAGGGAAGATGGTGGAGGTGGTAGGGGGATCTCAGCAGGGTGGAGGGAAGATGGTGGAGGTGGTAGGGGGATCTCAGCAGGGTGGAGGGAGGATGGTGGAGGATCTCAGCAGGGTGGAGGGAGGATGGTGGAGGTGGTAGGGGGATCTCAGCAGGGTGGAGGGAGGATGGTGGAGGTGGAGGTGGAGTCTCAGCAGGGTGGAGGGAGGATGGTGGAGGTGGTAGGGGGATCTCAGCAGGGTGGAGGGAGGATGGTGGAGGTGGTAGGGGGATCTCAGCAGGGTGGAGGGAGGATGGTGGAAGGGGAAGGGGGGTCTCAGCAACAGCGCATGCGTGGCGGGTTGAGCTCAGGAGGAACATCTGGTTCAGGCTGCAGAGACAGGATACTGTTGGAAAGATCCCTACTGGGAATCTCCAGAGGCATCTGATGAGACAGGAAGACACAACACAGAACAGGAAGTTGACAGTAGAAACGAAGAGTCTTTATTACAGGCTGTGGTGAGTCACATGTTGTACAGGCTACAGTCACGTGTTGTACAGGCTACAGTCACGCGTTGTACAGGCTACAGTCACGCGGTGTACAGGCTACAGTCACGCGGTGTACAGGCTACAGTCACGCGGTGTACAGGCTACAGTCACGCGGTGTACAGGCTACAGTCACGCGGTGTACAGGCTACAGTCACGCGGTGTACAGGCTACAGTCACGCGGTGTACACGCTACAGTCACGCGGTGTACAGGCTACAGTCACGCGGTGTACACGCTACAGTCACGCGGTGTACAGGCTACAGTCACGCGGTGTACAGGCTACAGTCACGCGGTGTACAGGCTACAGTCACGCGGTGTACAGGCTACAGTCACGCGGTGTACAGGCTACAGTCACGCGGTGTACAGGCTACAGTCACGCGGTGTACACGCTACAGTCACGCGGTGTACACGCTACAGTCACGCGGTGTACAGGCTACAGTCACGCGGTGTACAGGCTACAGTCACGCGTTGTACAGGCTACAGTCACGCGTTGTACAGGCTACAGTCACGCGTTGTACAGGCTACAGTCACATGTTGTACACGCTACAGTCACATGTTGTACACGCTACAGTCACGCGGTGTACAGGCTACAGTCACGCGGTGTACAGGCTACAGTCACGCGGTGTACAGGCTGTGGTGAGTCACGTGTTGTACAGGCTACAGTCACGTGTTGTACACGCTACAGTCACGCGGTGTACAGGCTACAGTCACGCGGTGTACAGGCTACAGTCACGCGGTGTACAGGCTACAGTCACGCGGTGTACAGGCTACAGTCACGCGGTGTACAGGCTACAGTCACGCGGTGTACAGGCTACAGTCACGCGGTGTACAGGCTACAGTCACGCGGTGTACAGGCTACAGTCACGCGGTGTACAGGCTACAGTCACGCGGTGTACAGGCTACAGTCACGCGGTGTACAGGCTACAGTCACGCGGTGTACAGGCTACAGTCACGCGGTGTACAGGCTACAGTCACGCGGTGTACAGGCTACAGTCACGCGGTGTACAGGCTACAGTCACGCGGTGTACAGGCTACAGTCACGCGGTGTACAGGCTACAGTCACGCGGTGTACAGGCTACAGTCACGCGGTGTACAGGCTACAGTCACGCGGTGTACAGGCTACAGTCACGCGGTGTACAGGCTACAGTCACGCGGTGTACAGGCTACAGTCACGCGGTGTACAGGCTACAGTCACGTGGTGTACAGGCTACAGTCACGTGTTGTACAGGCTACAGTCACACACAAGACAATATTGGGAAATATAGGAAAACATTTGAGGAAATCTAGGGTTCAACGACATCCTTCCTTGTCTGAGTCAGCAGTTGGTTTGGCAAACAAAAATGCCTAATCACAATACTATAAAACACATTGTAGACTATTATAACTTAATAATATATTTACAGTCACAGGAAACTATTGATTTCCTAACAAATACTGAAGAAAATAATAATTACATTGAAAATAATAAAATATATATTTTAATTATAGCAGAGACAACAAGAGCACAGTGAGGTAACTACTCACCTTGGCTAGAATGTCGTCCACTAGTTTCAGAAAGCACTCCTCCACGTTAAAATTATCCTTGGCACTGGCCTCGCAGAAACGCAACCCAGATATCCTCGAGACAAACTGCGGACAGAAATGGAAATTCTGTAGTTTTGTTTCCCGGGGTCATCCGGCAAGATTATAAGTATAGAAAGTGACCAAACTAAATTTACCCATTTTTCTCCCCAATTTCGTGATATCAAATGGGTAGGTTACAGTCTTGTCCCATCGCTGCAACTCCCGTACGGACTCGGGAGAGGCGAAGGTCGAGAGCCATGCGTCCTCCGAAACACGACCCTGCCAACCCGCACTGCTTCTTGACACACTGCTCGCTTAACCCGGAAGCCAGCCGCACCAATGTGTCGGAGGAAACACCGTCCAGCTGGCGACTATGTCAACTTGCAGGTGCCCGGCCCGCCACAAGGAGTCGCTAGAGCGCGATGGGACAAGGAAATCCCAGCCGGACAAACCCTCCCCTAACCCGGACGACGCTGTGCCAATTGTGCGCCGCCTCATGGGTCACGGCCAGCTGTGGACACAGCCTGGGATCAAACCCGGGTCTGTAGTGACGCCTCAAGCACTGCGATGCAGTACCTTAGACCATTGGGGAGGCTCCTGACCAAACTTTAAAGCACTCAGAACTCTGGGTAATTTCCAACTGAAGGTTTTTCATTAACTGTCAGATTCTTCAGTGGATCTTCAAAGCACAATGTAAAGTGAAAATGTCACTGCTTCCTATACACATTCCTCTGATGAGGTGACCTATTGTAACAAGAGCGACGTCTGTGTTTAATCTAGAGCGGAATTAACCCTTTACACTCGTGGGAATTGGCCTATACGGATAGGGCCAAATTGAAACGTTTCTAACAGAAGAACTATAAAAGCAAATATATAACAATTGAACGAGAACAGTTTGGAGATAATGGGGAAATGATTCGACTAAAAGGCGAGGACACAACAGTTCACCTGACCAGACTGAATCCAAACATTACACTGTTGATTTGATGTGAATGCTACATTTAATGTCAGCCAAAACCCATACAGAGCTGTGAAGCGGAGAGCCTGAACTCTGACCTCATTTCCTCCCTCTAATGATTTGAGGATATCGTCAGTTATCTGATCCTAGATCAGTGTGTAACTCACCCTCTAATGATTTGAGGTGAGGATATCGTCGGTTATCTGATCCTAGATCAGCCTGTAACTCACCCTCTCCGCAGTCTGTTTAGTCACGATGCGGTCTGTCTCACAGTCCAGCTTGTTCCCCACTAGCAGCAGCTCTGCCTCCTCTGAAGCATACTGGCCAATCAAAGAGAAGAGATTAGTGCACTAGTAGGTCCTCTAGAAAAGCATTCTGACCAATCAAAGAGGAGATCAGGGATAAATTCTGACAGACAGGCAGGCAGACAGGCAGGCAGGCAGACAGGCAAGCAGGCAGGCAGGCAAGCAGGCAGGCAGAGACAGACAGACAGACAGGCAGGCAGAGACAGACAGGCAGGCAGACAGGCAGACAGACAAGCAGGCAGGCAGGCAGACAAGCAGGCAGGCAGGCAGGCAGACAAGCAGGCAGGCAGGCAGGCAGACAGACAAGCAGGCAGACAGGTAGGCAGACAGGCAGACACAAGCAGGCAGGGAGGCAGGCAGACAAGCAGGCAGGCAGGCAGACAGACAAGCAGGCAGACAGGCAGACAGGTGGGCAGACAGGCAGACACAGGCAGGCAGACAAGCAGACAGACAGGCAGACAGACAGACAGGCAGACTAGTCAGATCCCCCAACAGTACAGTGTATTTGTATTGTAATCCTGGACCAACACACCTCATTCAACTCATTGAGGGATTGATGATTAGCTGACCAGTTGGATGAGGTCTGCTTGTCCAGGATTACAGTACAAATAAACTGTACTGTTGGGGGGGAACTGGAGGACCAGGGTTGGGGGACCTGGAGGACCAGGGGGTTGGGGGACCTGGAGGTTGGGGGACCTGGAGGACCAGGGGGTTGGGGGTACTGGAGGACCAGGGTTTGGGGGTACTGGAGGACCAGGGTTTGGGGGTACTGGAGGACCAGGGTTGGGTGGTACTGGAGGACCAGGGTTGGGTGGTACTGGAGGACCAGGGTTGGGGGTACTGGAGGACCAGGGTTGGGTGGTACTGGAGGACCAGGGTGTTGGGGGGAACTGGAGGACCAGGGTGTTGGGGGGGAACTGGAGGACCAGGGTTTGGGGTACTGGAGGACCAGGGTTGGGGGGTACTGGAGGACCAGGGTTTGGGGGTACTGGAGGACCAGGGTTTGGGGGTACTGGAGCACCAGGGTTTGGGGGTACTGGAGGACCAGGGTTTGGGGGTACTGGAGAACCAGGGTTTGGAGGTACTGGAGAACCAGGGTTTGGAGGTACTGGAGAACCAGGGTTTGGGGGTACTGGAGAACCAGGGTTTGGGGGTACTGGAGGACCAGGGTTGGGTGGTACTGGAGGACCAGGGTTTGGGGGTACTGGAGGACCAGGGGGTTGGTGGTACTGGAGGACCAGGGTTGGGGGGTACTGGAGGACCAGGGTTGGGTGTTACTGGAGGACCAGGGTTGGGTGGTACTGGAGGACCAGGGTTGGGTGGTACTGGAGGACCAGGGTTGGGTGGTACTGGAGGACCAGGGTTGGGGGCTACTGGAGGACCAGGGTTTGGGGGTACTGGAGGACCAGGGTTTGGGGGTACTGGAGGACCAGGGTTTGGGGGTGCTGGAGGACCAGGGTTTGGGGGTACTGGAGGACCAGGGTTTGGGAGTACTGGAGGACCAGGGTTTGGGGGTACTGGAGGACCAGGGTTTGGGGGTACTGGAGGACCAGGGTTGAGGGTACTGGAGGACCAGGGTTTGGGGGGGGGTACTGGAGGACCAGGGTGTTGGGGGGTACTGGAGGACCAGGGTTGGGGGGGGTACTGGAGGACCAGGGTCGGGGGGGGTACTGGAGGACCAGGGTCAGGGGGGGTACTGGAGGACCAGGGTTGGGGGGGGTACTGGAGGACCAGGGTTGGGGGGGGTACTGGAGGACCAGGGTTGGGGGGGTACTGGAGGACCAGGGTTGGGTGGTACTGGAGGACCAGGGTTGGGTGGTACTGGAGGACCAGGGTTTGGGGGGGTACTGGAGGACCAGGGTTTGGGGGGTACTGGAGGACCAGGGTTGGGGGGTACTGGAGGACCAGGGTTGGGGGTACTGGAGGACCAGGGTTGGGGGGTACTGGAGGACCAGGGTTGAGGGTACTGGAGGACCAGGGTTGAGGGTACTGGAGGACCAGGGTTGAGGGTACTGGAGGACCAGGGTTGAGGGTACTGGAGGACCAGGGTTTGGGGGGGTACTGGAGGACCAGGGTTTGGGGGGGTACTGGAGGACCAGGGTTTGGGGGGGTACTGGAGGACCAGGGTTGGGGGGGTACTGGAGGACCAGGGTTGGGGGTACTGGAGGACCAGGGTTGGGGGGTACTGGAGGACCAGGGTTGAGGGGTACTGGAGGACCAGGGTTGAGGGTACTGGAGGACCAGGGTTTGGGGGGGTACTGGAGGACCAGGGTTTGGGGGGGTACTGGAGGACCAGGGTTTGGGGGGGTACTGGAGGACCAGGGTTTGGGGGGGTACTGGAGGACCAGGGTTGGGGGTACTGGAGGACCAGGGTTGGGGGTACTGGAGGACCAGGGTTGGGGGTACTGGAGGACAAGGGTTTGGGGGTACTGGAGGACCAGGGTTTGGGGGGTACTGGAGGACCAGGGTTGAGGGTACTGGAGGACCAGGGTTAAGAAACACTGCTCTACTACAGTAGGATTAAAACTCACACTAAAAACCCACCAAGCGATCAAAAGCTGTTCCAAGAGTTTTTAGTCTGACCTTGTCGATCATCTTCATCCACTTGGGCAGGTCGTCAAACGTTTCCTGCTTGGTGATGTCATAGACCAGTACTATTCCCTTGGCCCCACGGTAGTAGGCTGAGGTTATGCTGTTGAACCTCTCCTGACCAGCTGTATCCCTGGAGGTACAGGACACGTATCAGACTGGATCCATTAGAGACACGTCACATATCAGACTGGATCTGAGTTAGAGACACGTCACATCACATATCAGACTGGATCTGAGTTAGAGACAGGACACATCACATATCAGACTGGATCTATGAGTTAGAGACAGGACACACATCACATATCAGACTGGATCCATTAGTTAGAGACAGGACACATCACATATCAGACTGGATCCATTAGAGACAGAACACATCACATATTAGACTGGATCTATTAGATAGAGATGGGACACATCACCGACTGGATCTATTAGTTAGGGCCAGGACACCTCACATATCAGACTGGATCTATTAGTTAGAGACAGGACACATCACATATCAGACTGGATCTATGAGTTAGAGACAGGACACATCACATATCAGACTGGATCCATTAGAGACAGGAAACATCACATATCAGACTGGATCCATTAGAGACAGGAAACATCACATATCAGACTGGATCCATTAGAGACAGGACACATCACATATCAGACTGGATCCATTAGAGACAGGACACATCACATATCAGACTGGATCTATTAGTTAGGGCCAGGACACATCACATATCAGACTGGATCTATTAGTTAGGGCCAGGACACATCACATATCAGACTGGATCCATTAGTTAGAGCCAGGACACATCACATATCAGACTGGATCTATTAGTTAGGGCCAGGACACATCACATATCAGACTGGATCTATTAGTTAGGGCCAGGACACATCACATATCAGACTGGATCCATTAGTTACATTTACATTTTACATTTTAGTCATTTAGCAGACGCTCTTATCCAGAGCGACTTACAGTAGAGTGCATACATTTTATTACATTTTACATACTGAGACAAGGATATCCCTACCGGCCAAACCCTCCCTAACCCGGACGACGCTATGCCAATTGTGCGTCGCCCCACGGACCTCCCGGTTGCGGCCGGCTGCAGCAGAGCCTGGGCGCGAACCCAGAGACTCTAGTGGCGCAGCTAGCACTGCGATGCAGTGCCCTAGACCACTGCGCCACCCGGGAGAAGCCGTTAGTTAGACAGACAAGACACATCAGACTGGATCTATTAGTTAGTGATAGGACACACATCACATATCAGACTGGATCTATTAGTTAGTGATAGGACACACATCACACATCAGACTGGATCTATTAGTTAGGGCCAGGACACGTCACATATCAGACTGGATCCAGGAATTAGAGACAGGACACACATCACATATCAGACTGGATCCAGGAATTAGAGACAGGACACACATCACATATCAGAATGGATCCAAGAATTAGAGACAGGACACGTCACATATCAGACTGGATCCATTAGTTAGGGCCAGGACACATCACATAGAATAGAGCTTTTAATTAGAGACGGGACACATCACAGATTGGATCCATTAGTTAGGTTTTCCAGACCATCTGTCCTGACTGACAAATTAGGGCCAGGAGGTTTTCCAGACCATCTGTCCTGACTTATGAATTAGGGCCAGGAGGTTTTCCAGACCATCTGTCCTGACTGATGAATTAGGGCCAGGAGGTTTTCCAGACCATCTGTCCTGACTGATGAATTAGGGCCAGAAGGTTTTCCAGACCATCTGTCCTGACTGATGAATTAGGGCCAGGAGGTTTTCCAGACCATCTGTCCTGTCTTGTACAATGTTTTTATTTTTATTTACCTTATTTAACTTGGCAAGTCAGGTAAGAACAAATTCTTATTTACAATGACGACCTACCCCGGCCAAACCCGGACGACGCTGGGCCAATTGTGCGCCGCCCTATGTGACTCCCAATCACGGCCTGGATGTGATACAGCCTAAAACTCGAACCAGGGACTGTAGTGACGCCTCTTGCACTGAGATGCAGTGCCTTGGAGCGCTGCGCCACTCGGGGCCCATGTCACATGGGCAGGAAGGAAAACTCCTGGACCTGCAAACCCTCATATATGATTAGCCTACTGAATTATAACGTTTGATCTAAATAATTTAAAAATCTGTTTTTCTTCTCAGACAGAATGACTATCATCTGTTGACCAACTACTTTATTAGTCAGTAAAAAAGGAGAATAATTAAAGTGAATCAAAGATGATCCATGTTAAGAATGACGGACCCCCCCCGACAGGTTTCATCATTTTGTTAAAGTTTGTATAGATATTCATATATAAGCTAAGAAAGGATCAAACTTCATGTAAATTTGATTTCCATTCGTAAACTTTAAAATCGAACCAGCTAGGCCTACCGCTGGCCAATCAGATGATTCAGATGACCGTGTCTGCAGTAACGTAGCAGGTATAAAAGAAAGCTACAGCAAAATTGATACTGTGAGATTTCAAAACGTTTAAAATCACGACTAGAGACGGTCAAGGAATACAGCAACGAGCTGCTGTTTTTATGAGTGAGTTCATGTTTAATAACCTGTTGAGGATGGGGGCGCTGTTGAGACTATTTATGCTAATTGGGTAATTTTTGAAACGGCTTCCCACAAAATCCTTGATCGTACAATATGCATATTATTATTATTATTGGATAGAAAACAGTCTATAGTTTCTATAGGAGTTGAAATTTTGTCTCTAAGTGGAACAGAGCCCATTCTACAGCAATTTCCCTGACATGGAGTCAGATTTCAGAAATGTTGGCCACTGTTCTGAAGTCAGTTAAAAGGGCACTGTTATTGCTATGACTATACGGACACTTCTTACGTCTTCCCCTGGATGCCTTTACGTGATGACGATTCCAATGGGGTCGATTGCGCGTTCACAGGCCCTATAAATTAAAAAACCCTGTAGCTAGCAAGTCTTTTCTTGGTGCGTAACGCGCGTGGAGGACACCGACCCGCTCCTGTTCCAAGCGTTAGTTTAGCCTGTTATATTTCTCCGGTCATCTTTTCACTCGTTATAGGAGTTAAAAACATCATAAGGTAGTTAATTTAAAGCGTTTTATAGCAATTTATATCCGTTTAGTGCGATTTTGGGACATTTATTTTTGAAACGATGTGAATAGCTGGGCACGCTTTTCACTTCATCCCGAACGCAGTTGGCATTTCCACATGGCAAGAGGACAGCTTTCCACCAAAAGACGATTACTCCCAAGAAAGGATCCTTTGCCCAAGATACTGATGGAAGAACAGCTCAAAGTAGGACATTTTTATTATGATAAATCGTGTTTCTGTCGAAACATTTTAGTGGCTTAGGACGCCATGTTTTCTGACGTAGCTTCGCTTGGCGCAAACTGTATTGAAAAGTAAGGATAAATTAAAAAATGTAATTCCGCAATTGTATTAAGAATTAAATTGTCTATCAATCCCTGTCCACCCTATATTTTTTAGTCACGTTTATGAGTATTTATGTATAAGAGTAGATCACTGTCTAAGTGGCGCAAGGACATTTTCTGACCAGCTGAGCTACATTTCACATTGTCTAACCATGATTTTGGTGGCTAAATATAAACATTTTCGATCAAACTCTATATGGATTGTGTAATATGATGTTACAGGAGTGTCATCTGAAGAATTCTGAGAAGGTTAGTGAAAAAATTAATATATTTTTGGCGATGTTGACTTTTATCGCTCACTTTGGCTAGAATCAATGCTGGGCTGCTATGTGCTATGTTAATATAACGATTTATTGTGTTTTCGCTGTAAGACACTTAGAAAATCTGAAATATTGTCTGTATTCACAGGATCTGTGTCTTTCGATTCGTGTATGCTGTGTATTTTTACGAAATGTTTGATGATTAGTAAGTAGGTAAACACGTTGCTCAATGTAGTTTTTCTAGTCCATTTGTGACGGTGGGTGCAATTGTAACCTATGCCATCTACCTGAAATATGCACTTTTTTCTAACAAAACCTATCCCATACCATAAATATGTTATCAGACTGTCATCTGATGAGTTTTTTTGTTGGTTAGTGGCTATAAATATCTTAGTTTAGCCGAATTGGTGATGGCTACTGGTGTTGGTGGACAAATAAAAGATGGTGGATTATGCTAATGTGTTTTTAGGTAATAGATGTACATCTTTACATATTGTGTCTTCCCTGTAAAACATTTTAAAAATCGGACATGTTGACTGGATTCACAAGATCTGTGTCTTTCATTAGCTGTATTGGACTTTAATGTGTGAAAGTTAAATATTTTAAAAAAATATTTTTTTTGAATTTCGCGGCACTGGTTTTTCAGTGGGGGGGGGGGGGGGGGGGGAGTGCCGCTAGCGCCACGCTGATCCTAGACAGGTCTTACTCAGCTCTGTCAACACTTTGTAGTCAACACTTTTATAACCCATAAAATGCTCGTTCTTCCTATTTCCACTCAGCCCTACAACAAGCACTGCAGCTGTAATGAATGAGTAGGAAAGTGTATCTATAGGCTTGCCTTGTTATTATTAGTGGCTTGGGTCTATAGGCTTGCCTTGTTATTATTAGTGGCTTGGGTCTATAGGCTTGCCTTGTTATTATTAGTGGCTTGGGTCTATAGGCTTGCCTTGTTGTTATTAGTGGCTTGGGTCTATAGGCTTGCCTTGTTATTAATAGTGGCTTGGGTCTATAGGCTTGCCTTGTTGTTATTAGTGGCTTGGGTCTATAGGCTTGCCTTGTTGTTATTAGTGGCTTGGGTCTATAGGCTTGCCTTGTTGTTATTATTAGTGGCTTGGGTCTATAGGCTTGCCTTGTTGTTATTATTAGTGGCTTGGGTCTATAGGCTTGCCTTGTTGTTATTAGTGGCTTGGGTCTATAGGCTTGCCTTGTTATTAATAGTGGCTTGGGTCTATAGGCTTGCCTTGTTGTTATTAGTGGCTTGGGTCTATAGGCTTGCCTTGTTGTTATTAGTGGCTTGGGTCTATAGGCTTGCCTTGTTGTTATTAGTGGCTTGGGTCTATAGGCTTGCCTTGTTGTTATTAGTGGCTTGGGTCTATAGGCTTGCCTTGTTATTAATAGTGGCTTGGGTCTATAGGCTTGCCTTGTTGTTATTATTAGTGGCTTGGGTCTATAGGCTTGCCTTGTTGTTATTATTAGTGGCTTGGGTCTATAGGCTTGCCTTGTTGTTATTAGTGGCTTGGGTCTATAGGCTTGCCTTGTTGTTATTAGTGGCTTGGGTCTATAGGCTTGCCTTGTTGTTATTAGTGGCTTGGGTCTATAGGCTTGCCTTGTTATTAATAGTGGCTTGGGTCTATAGGCTTGCAACATGTATGGGGCGGCTGTCAACATTTTTGTCCTCAAATGAAACTGATATATTTTTCTATTTATGCCAGTTTTTTTCAGCCAATTTGTATCTTCAATATATAGCTGGCAAACAAGTTCCCTACATCTCCCCTTTCCCACCTTCCTCCTCCATTTTTGCAGTAACGCTGCAATCAGTTGGTTGTACATTTGGATTAAGCAGATATTCCCAAATATTTTCATTAACTCCATTTCTATTCATAAAATCATTAATAAATATAATACCATAAAAATAAAAAAATTCCATAAAGAATGTTTAAAAAATATATATATATATTTGAGTTTAACCATAACATTTGTTGCAATATTTGTTCTATATTTTCTGGAGGATAAAACTGAAATTGGAAACAGCTTGTTTAATATTTAAGAATTTTAGCCCCAAAAACTCAGATTTATTATATTAAAGAGGCACGTTTAATTTTGTCAGGCTTAGCATTCCAAATAAAATGTTATATTTTTTGCTCATATGATTTTTTTTTTAAACTAATCATCCGAAGTAGGCAGTGCTATTAGTAAGTAAGTAAACTGTGATAGGACCAAAGAGTTAATCAATGTCATTTTTCCATAAATAGACAAGTATTTACCTCTCCATAGTTGCAAAATCTTATATATTTTTGCTAACTTTCTATTGAAATGAATTGTGGTAAGTTCATTTATATTTTTTGAGATGTGAATACCGAGTACGTCTACTTCACCATCCGCCCATTTTATTGGTAAACGGCAAGGTAGTGTAAACACTGTATTTTTTTTAAACGAGCCAATACGTAATATGGTACACCTGTCAT
Source organism: Salvelinus fontinalis (assembly GCF_029448725.1). NCBI lineage: Eukaryota > Metazoa > Chordata > Actinopteri > Salmoniformes > Salmonidae > Salvelinus > Salvelinus fontinalis. The sequence goes on from NC_074690.1 coordinate 3,886,752, forward strand.
AATTAGGTTTTAATCCAGAGAGGCTAGAAAAGTGATTAAGATCTTCAATGAGACTGTGCAGGGATCCAGCTTGCAGACTTAAGAAAAAACTCAACGTGATCAAGACAAAGGAGAGGATTGTAGACTACAGGAAAGAGAGGACCGAGCACGCCCCCATTCTCATCGACGGGGCTGCAGTGGAGCAGGTTGAGAGCTTCAAGTTCCTTGGTGTCCACATCACCAACAAACTAACATGGTCCAAGCACACCAAGACAGTCGTGAAGAAGGCACGACAAAACCTATTCCCCCCAGGAGACTGAAAAGATTTGGCGTGGGTCCTCAGATCCTCAAAATGTTCTACAGCTGCACCATCGAGAGCATCCTGACTGGTTGCATCACTGCCTGGTATGGTAACTGCTCGCCTTCCGACCGCAAGGCACTGCAGAAGGTAGTGCGAACGGCCCAGTACATCTCTGGGGCCAAGCTTCCTGCCACCCAGGACCTCTATACCAGGCGGTGTCAGAAGGCCCTAAAAATTGTCAAAGACTCCAGCCACCCTAGTCATAGACTGTTCTCTCTGCTACCGCACGCCAAGCGGTACCGGAGCACCAAGTCTAGGTCCAAGAGGCTTCTAAACAGCTTCTACCCCCAAGCCATAAGACTCCTGAACACCTAATCAAATGGCTACCCAGACTATTTGCAGTGCTCCTCCCCCTCTCACACAGCTGCTATTCTCAGTTGTCATCTATGCATAGTCACTTTAATAACTCTACCTATATGTACATACTACCTCAACTAACCGGTGCCCCCGCATATTGACTCTGTACCGGTAACCTCCTGTATATAGTCTTGCTATTGTTATTTTACTGCTGCTCTTTAATTACTTGTTACTTTTATTTCTTATCCATATTTTTTAAACTGCATTGTTGTTTAGGGGCTCATAAGTCAGCATTTCACTGTAAGGTCTACTTCACCTATTGTACTCTGCGCATGTGACTAATAACATTTGATTTGATATGCTGTAACCTATGTAGAGCAGGGTTACATGGAGGCTGACTGACAGTGGTGGAGCCCAGATGAATGGGTACAGTACAGTACTGTGCCGTAAGTCAGTCTGTGTGAGGTCGTGAGACAGAACAGTGAGACAGAGGAAATGCAACAGGAAGTTATTAAAGATGACTGATGATGACTTCCTGTTCCTTTTGACTCACCAGATTTGCAACCTGATCTTCTTCCCTCTCAGCTCCACCGTCTTGATCTTAAAATCTACTCCTGCAGGGAGAGGGGAGAGGGGAGAGGGGAGAGGGAGAAAGAGCCTGAAAAAGTAGTCATGTGCTCTACTCTACTCTACTCTAGTGCTCTACTCTAGTGTACAGAGTCAATGTGGAGGCTATATAGAGGGTGTTACAGTACCGGTACAGAGTCAATGTGGAGGCTATATAGAGGGTGTTACGGTACAGAGTCAATGTGGAGGCTATATACAGGGTATTACGGTACAGAGTCAATGTGGAGGCTATATACAGGGGGTACCGGTACAGAGTCAATGTGGAGGCTATATACAGGGTGTTACTGTACAGAGTCAGTGTGGAGGCTATATACAAGGTATTACGGTACAGAGTCAGTGTGGAGGCTATATACAGGGTTTTACGGTACAGAGTCAGTGTGGAGGCTATATACAGGGTGTTACGGTACAGAGTCAGTGTGGAGGCTATATACAGGGTGTTACGGTACAGAGTCAATGTGGAGGCTATATACAGGGGGTACCGGTACAGAGTCAATGTGGAGGCTATATACAGGGGGTACCAGTACAGAGTCAATGTGGAGGCTATATACAGGGTGTTACGGTACAGAGTCAATGTGGAGGCTATATACAGGGGGTACCGGTACAGAGTCAATGTGGAGGCTATATACAGGGGGTACTGGTACATAGTCAATGTGGAGGCTATATACAGGGGGTACCGGTACATAGTCAATGTGGAGGCTATATACAGGGGGTACCGGTACAGAGTCAATGTGGAGGCTATATACAGGGGGTACCGGTACAGAGTCAGTGTGGAGGCTATATACAGGGGGTACTGGTACAGAGTCAATGTGGAGGCTATATACAGGGTGTTACGGTACAGAGTCAATGTGGATGCTATATACAGGGTGTTACGGTACAGAGTCAATGTGGAGGCTATATACAGGGGGTAGCGGTACATAGTCAATGTGGAGGCTATATACAGGGTGTTACGGTACAGAGTCAATGTGGAGGCTATATACAGGGGGTACCGGTACATAGTCAATGTGGCGGCTATATACAGGGGGTAGCGGTACATAGTCAATGTGGAGGCTATATACAGGGGGTACCGGTACAGAGTCAATGTGGAGGCTATATACAGGGGGTACCAGTACAGAGTCAATGTGGAGGCTATATACAGGGGGTACCGGTACAGAGTCAATGTGGAGGCTATATACAGGGGGTACCGGTACATAGTCAATGTGGAGGCTATATACAGGGGGTACCGGTACATAGTCAATGTGGAGGCTATATACAGGGGGTACCGGTACATAGTCAATGTGGAGGCTATATACAGGGGGTACCGGTACATAGTCAATGTGGAGGCTATATACAGGGGGTAGCGGTACAGAGTCAATGTGGAGGCTATATACAAGGGGTACCGGTACAGAGTCAATGTGGAGGCTATATACAGGGTGTTACGGTACAGAGTCAATGTGGAGGCTATATACAGGGGGTAGCGGTAGAGTCAATGTGGAGGCTATATACAGGGGGTACCGGTACAGAGTCAACGTGGAGGCTATATACAGGGGGGTACCGGTACAGAGTCAATGTGGAGGCTATATACAGGGGGTACTGGTACAGAGTCAATGTGGAGGCTATATACAGGGGGGTACCGGTACAGAGTCAATGTACGGTGGTACAGGGTAGTCTAGGTCATATGTACATGTAGGTAGAGGTATAGTGACTATGCATAGATAATAAACAACGAGTAGCAGCAGTGTAAAAACAAACGTGGTCAAATAAAAACCAGAGGGAGAGTTTGCATCTGCACAGTTCTTCCACTAAAATCATCAAGAATATTTTTCTGTGGAAATTGTTCAAATTAGTCCTTCTGCATAGAGTGGAATGGCTTGTTAAACGTTGAAATCAATTGTTTTTGTTTTGGCATACATTTTAAAGTGGGGAAAACCCCCAGAGACAAAGCGTAATTCCTATACAGTGGAAAGGAGTTGCCATTATCACAAACGTCTGTGCTAGAGAGGAGTATCTTTTAGATCAAATGTTCTAACCACTAGGCTACCTGCCGCCCCTACACTCTAACCACTAGGCTACCTGCCGCCCCTAAACGCAGACAAATGCTTCTTGTAGCCATCAATGAGCTTCAGGTACCCTTCTACTGGTAATCTGGCCCACTCTTCAGCAGCCAACTGCACTAATTCTTCAACGTTTATGGGGGCGCCCTTCCTGTTTGGGGGTGTTGTCCTATTGGAAGACGCACAACCTTCAACAGAGACACCTAGCGGAACTACGTGGGACACTGGAGTTGAAGGGAGTTGTAGTTTTCAGGAAGCAAATATTCCACTTAGTTCAGCGCAGAAACGTGGTAATGAATTACAATGACCATAATCCATGGCGTCACTTTTTTCCTGCTCAAGTAGACGGATCAGAGATGAAGAGGCGAAGCGAGAGGTTGTACTCTCGCCAAAATCTGTCCAAAATAAAACACACAATGTGTTTCTATGGGCTTATTTTGTACCTTAGTTTGTCATCCGCCTTGAGAACCCCCCCCCCCCATTGTTGGAGAATCTCCTCATTATATACAGATCTCTGGACAGATACACTTTTATGCCTTCTATGTTAGGTTAGAGACACACAGACCACATGAGGGGAATGTACACAACGACAAGAGGGACAGAGACAGCTAGTGAAAGTATACCTTATCTACTTTGATGAACTAGTAAAACTGATTTAGACAGACAGTATGGGAAGCACATAACTAGATGGTCTGGCTGACTGATACTGCCTGAGCAGAGTTGAGATGACTAAGGAATTACAAAGAATTAAGTCATCAAAAAAAAACTAGGTAATATACACAACTAAATATTGTATTATTTCATAGTAATTTCCTTTTTTTTCTTCTTCCAATTGATGTCTACTCAATGTGGACCTGACAGAGACAATGGAATATATTCAATGTTTTGGCAATTGAATATTCACTATTTTTGGTTTTGGAATTAACTTTAAAAAGCTCTAAAATCAATGTAACATCATTATTTCATAATACACTACATGTTTTGTTTAATTATCGAAATGAAATCCATTATTTTATTTTTTTAAAGAATCAAACCGAAACCAATCAGACCTTAAAACTTCTTATGGCTGCAAGGGGCAGTATTGAGTAGCCAGTTAAATCGTGCCCATTTCAAACGGCCTCGTACTCAATTCTTGCTCGTACAATATGCATATTATTATTACTATTGGATAGAAAACACTCTCTAGTTTCTAAAACCGTTTGAATTATTTCTCTGAGTGAAACAGAACTCATTCTGCAGCACTTTTCCTGACCAGGAAGTGGAACGTCTGAAATCGATGCTCTGTTCTTCTTTATGCCTATACATGGGCACAAGACCTATTAGTATACATACACGTCATACACCTTCCTCTGGTTGTCAAGAGGCTGTGAGAGAAGAAATGAGGTGATTATCTCAATCTGAGTTGGAACACATCATCTTGGAATCTCGTGTCCACCATTTTCGGTACTCTGAATAGCGCGAGCTGGACAGTGTGATTGCCTTTTGTTTAGCTTCCGTTATAGGCGACTACAATCTCCGGCTTTGATTTTATTTGATACATGTCACCATATCATCGTAAAGTATGTTTTTTCAATATGGTTTCATATTTCATTCGAAATTTTTTCAGGAGTTTTGCTGTGTTCCGTTCTCTTCCGTTTGTTGACATGGAGAGTGTCGTGGCACCCGGCTAGCGCGCTTGCTAAATGAAGAGAGAAAGTGTCCGTTCTGAATCCAAACAACGACTGTTCTGGACAAAGGACACCTTGTCCAACATTCTGATGAAAGATCAGCAAAAGTAAGACCCATTTTATGATGTTATTTCATATATCTGCCGTAGTCGCCGGCGCCCAAGTGTTTCTGGCTATTGTGCTAAGCTAATATAACGCTACATTTTGTTTTCGCTGTAAAACACTTGATAAATTGGAAATATTGTCTGGAATCACAAGATGCCTGTCTTTCAATTGCTGTACACTATGTATTTTTCAGAAATGTTTTATGATGAGTATTTAGTTATTTGGCGTTGGTGTCTGTAATTTTTCTGTCTGCTTTCGGTGCAATTTCTGACTGTAGCTGCAATGTAAACTATGATTTATACCTGAAATATGCACATTTTTCTAACAAAACATATGCTATACAATAAATATGTTATCAGACTGTCATCTGATGAATTTGTTTCTTGGTTAGTGGCTATTTATATCTTTATTTGGTCGAATTTGTGATAGCTACTGATGGAGTAAATAACTGGTGGAGTAATGAAAAATTGTGTCTTTTGCTAACGTGGTTAGCTAATAGATTTACATAGTGTCTTCCCTGTTAAACATTTTAAAAATCGGACATGTTGGCTTGATTCACAAGATGTGTACCTTTCATCTGGTGTCTTGGACTTTTTAATGTGTGAAAGTTAAATATTTAAAAAAATATATGTTTTGAATTTTGCGCCCTGCACTTTGAGCTGGCTGTTGTCATAAGTGTACCGACGTCGGACTTGCACGCCAAACAGGTTAAAAAGCACTGACCTAACAACAACAATCTCTAGCAAGAGAACAGTTCGTTCCCTCCGTCAGTAGTACCAAAGATCTGCATAACTAAACCCAGATAGACCACAGCCTGTCTTTTACAACGGGAACTATTGAGTCATAGTGGGCAGAGCCAATCACGACATAGCGAGGTCCTATTGACGCGTTCTAGAGTTCATCTGCATATTTCCGTTAGGGAACGCCTCCTCTGTGAAGTACGCATGCGTGATAACTCAATTCTCCTTTGCAATGGGTAAAGTCAACATAACTTAATCCACTCTGTTCATAACAGTTTGTAGTTTTGGGGACAGAAAACTGTAATTGCGAGCAAATGTTTCATCGATGATCAAATTTGCAGAATTTCGGTAAGAATGAATCTCGATTCAAGCTTCTCCCACTGCCGGCCATTTTTAGATAGTGACTGGAAACGTCAAGCGGATGCTTCACATTTATACATCCGGTGAAATATCTGTCTCATTGTGCTATCTGTGGTAGTACTGCTACATCTGCTGGACAGGGCTCAAGTTACAGTAGTACTAACTAGCTGTTCTGTTGGACAGATTAGTGTCAACACATTCTCAAGGGTAATTCACCATGTGGCAGTCTTTCCTTTTACTAATTTACCAACTTCTGGTTTTCATTTAAGATTTTACTACAACTTTTGTCAACTACCATGGCCACACAGTAGCGGGTGGGTATAATTTGTGTTACGTTCAAAATAGGAATCTGTTACAAAAACTTCGTAAATAACAAGGTTGTTCAACAAACGCATACAAAAGTGATAAATTCAACTAGTTGACGAATAGGCATCAACTCACCACGTAGTTTATTCTTAACGTTTGTCCATAGGCTACCAGTGTGAGTATAGACATTTTCCGGAATAAAACGTGGTGAGTGAAAAACTCCATGAAATAACCCACTCCCTACCTCTGGCATCTGGTTCTGCCGCTATACAACTTTGTATGCGTTGTTTGTTGAACAACCTTGTTATTTACGAAGTTTTTGTAACAGATTCCTGTTGGAAGGTTTCACAAATTATACCCACCCGACAGTAGCTAGATGTTCAACGATAAAGGTTGGTAGCATTATCACTGACAAGTCATGCAGCGTAAACATTACTAGCCTTGGAACAAAACAACAACTGCTATCGGATAGTTTGGCTAGCAAAGGAGGCTAACATTAGATGACCATTCCTTACCAACAGTTGATTTGCATGCTTCATAGAAGGTGTCGTCTGTAAATCTTTCCATTAGACTGGTTTTTCCCACGCCACGGGAGCCAATAATGATAATTTGAAGTTTGTAATCAGCGGGCCTCGGCGGCATCTTCCTGCGGCGAGACTGTGACCCCAGAGCGGGGGAAGCATTCGCTGATCCCCCGCCACCGGCCATCCGCTTGATTTCATACCTCGAATCCATCAATAATTCCACATTTGAACCCCTAACAATATACACTTTAAAATGGGAGAAAATAACTGTGGGCCTACTTTTGGTAACTTTTCTATAGTCTTTAAATTAATTAGTTAAGGAAAGTTTTTCAACTTCCAAGTTGTTGTTTCGCTGCTGCCTGTCAAGCGGAATCTAGGAGCATTTTCATTACGTCACCGCAGGCAACCTTGCCAGTCTTCTTCTTTGGGATTTGGTTGGCAGGATCGCATCCAACCTTCAGGTGCATTACATCGCCACCTACTGTACTGGTGTGTGTGTGTGAGGCCATTCACGTCCTTTCTACATTATATTATTTTGATACAATAATACAACATTGGGGAAAATGGAAAATTGTCCTGCCAACTATTAGCCCTCTCTAAAAATCCACCAACCATTCCACTATTTAACCCTATAACAACCCACCACCCATTCCACTATTTAACCCTATAAAAACCCACCACCCATTCCACTATTTAATAACCCTATCTAATCTGACTCCAGATCAACGGTCTGAGGATGTATCACTACTCTGCAGCGCCCCCTGCAGGAAATCCTCACAATCCCAAGTACTTCTCAGCCGCTGCCACCACAACCTCTATTTTCTGTGGCTGGTCCATTTATGCAGTATAATTTAACAACCATGGCTATAAATGCAAAAAAATAAATGAACACTTTACTGAAGCACTTATTCTTCCCATCACTGTCTCTTGGTCTCTGCCTATTCACAGGAATCCTCTCAGAATCCCTCACCCTGCATCCATCTTCCTCTACCACTCTCTTCACTGCTTCGTCATACAACACTTTCTGTACTACTGTAACCCTGGCAACTTCAATCTGCCTTTCTCTCACCGGACACCTCCGATCTCCAGCCCTATGATCACCCCCACAACTAACACACACAACTTTCTCCACAGATACCACAAATGCCTTTGTCTCATGCCCTCCTGCACACTTCTCACATCTAGGCATTTCCCTCCAACACACTTTTATAAATTTGACAGCTAAAACACTGTCATATTTTCGGAAGATAAAACTCTCACGGGATAACTTCCTACCTTGACTTTATCTGGTATAAAAAATCTGCATCAAACCTCAGCATGATAGATAATGTCTTCTCCGTTTCCCCCACCGTATTTACGTATCACCAAACGACAAGTGTCACAGACACAAGGAATCTTCACTTTCAACTGCTCCTCCTCAACACTTAACGCCACCCCCGTTATCATTCCTTTCAACGGCGCCCTGCTCCAGAGAGAAAAGCACGTCGCAATACTTGTCCGTAATCCCTAGCCCCCTTTTCCCTCTGGACGGAGGAAACGCAATAAATCGTCATGTCCACTCCCAGTTACCTTCACCATATCAACAGTCGTTTGGTGATACGTAAATACGGTGGGGGAAACAGAGAAGACATTTTATGGAAGGGTGTTGGAGGGAAATCAACAGTCCCCAACCTCTCCTTCACCCAACCTGATACCACGTATGGATCAACCAAAAAACAATGGTGTTTTACAGGTGGATAAATAACATTGCTATGACCCAGTGTAACAAATGATGGCTTCTATTGATTGTGCAGCGTACCCTGGGATTAGCCTTGGATGTAATATATCTAGACACGTTGGTAAACTAACGTTAGCTAGCCATATTGCCTCATGCTAGTTGTGTTAAACCCAGCTAGCTAGCATGTTTAATCTATCAGTGATCATTGCTTTGGTAATTTGATGGGTATGACAGCCTAGGAACAGTGGGTTAACTGCCTAGTTCAGGGGCAGAACAACAGATTGTCAGCTCGGGGATTCGATCTAGCAACCTATCGGTTACTAGTCCAACGCTCTAACCACTAGGCTACGCTGCCGCCTCATGATTTATTACATACATTTGAACGTCTGTTGGAAACCCCCAGAAGTCTACAGGGATGGAGTCCATATACATTACTAACTATAGTAGGACACGATCAGTAAGAATGTTGGAGGAGTAGCAAGAAAGGCTACTTTTATTATGGCTTATTACATCACGTTCCTCTTACACATACAGAGAGAGAAAAACAACATGGCTGCCGTTTAAATGAACTGTTATACATCACGTCTATGACTTGGGTGACTGGAGTCTCTTGACAATTTTATGGGCTTTCATCTGACACCGCCTATAATATAGGTCCTGGATGGCTGGAAGCTTGGCCCCAGTGATGTACTGGGCCGTTCACACTACCCTCTGTAGTGCCTTGCGGTCGGAGGCCAAGCAGTTGCAGTGATGGAACGAGTCAGGATGGTGCAGCTGGAGAACCTTTTGAGGATCTGGGGACCCATGCCAAATCTTTTCATTCTCCTGAGGGGGAAAAGGTTTTGTCGTGCCCTCTTCACGACTGTCTTGGTATGTTTGGACCATGATAGTTTGTTGGTGATGTGGACACCAAGGAACTTGAAACTCTCAAAGCAGCAGATGTAGGAGTTTTAGGAGAGAAAGACAGAGAGAACAAGAGAATGAAGGAGAGTGTAGACCAAGCTACCAGCTGAGGAAGCTGCAGATGTAGGAGTTTAGTTCAGGTGGTCTGCAGGAGGTGGTCTGTCAGGTGACAGAGGTGACAGAAGGAGGCTTCCTCACGAGCATACAGGAAGCTCCGGTGTCAAAGGAAGCAGCATGTAGCACAGGTGTTATGCAGGAGGAGGCCATCATCCAATAGAAGGAGGTCTATAGTATTATAATAATATTAATATACCCACAGGGATTCCTTGAAAACACATTGAAACAAAAATATCACAAAGTTAATCTCATACAGATGTTTCGTTTTTTAAGAGAATACAGCTCCTAGAAAATAAGCTGTAAAAATCACAAAAAAACAACAGGCTAGAAAGCCATCCAAGTATGTCATCATCTTATAGATTGGAATAACACATAAACTCAGCAACAACAAAAAAACATCCTCTCACTGTCAACTGCGTTTATTTTCACCAAACTTAACATGTACCAAATGACACCATATTTAGAATGTAGGCCCATGGTACATGTCTTAACACATATCTGGACGTGTACTTTTATCAAAATCTGATGGTCCAGATGAGTTTATTACCTCCCTTGCCTTCAATGTTCCTCTGTCAGTAACTAAAATAGTTGATAAACCTCATTATTTAAGAAAAGCGGTAACATGTAGCACCCAAAGTGAGGGAGGGTTGAATGCTCTGGATTTTAAAACCTCTAATATAATCTTTAAGATTAAATGGATACAAAACTATTTAAGAAATAAGGATTTGCATTTGGAATATAATCCCTAATTTAATATTCCAACAGATTGGTGGTCTAGAATTCTTACTCAAATGCAACTTTCATGTGGGTAAAGATCCCTATTAAGCTTGCTCACTTTCATAAACAAGTACTCCTAACTTGGAACCTCATGTACAAACACAATATTCGCCCACGGACATACAATCTGGAATAATAAAGACAAAAAATACAAAAACAAGTCTTTGTTTTTCCAGAACTGGTTTGACAACAACATTGTCTGGGTTAAACAATTATTGAATAATGATGGACAACTATATGATTTCCCAGAATTCATGAGAACACACAATGTTACATTCACCCCTGAGGAGCATCAAATGGTTGTGAGAGCTGTCCCTGAAGGTGTTGTTAGGTCCCTGAAGGTGTTGTTGGGTCCCTGAAGGTGTTGTTAGGTCCCTAAAGGTGTTGTTAGGTCCCTAAAGGTGTTGTTAGGTCCCTAAAGGTGTTGTTAGGTCCCTGAAGGTGTTGTTAGGTCCCTGAAGGTGTTGTTAGGTCCCTAAAGGTGTTGTTGGGTCCCTAAAGGTGTTGTGAGAGCTGTCCCTGAAGGTGTTGTTAGGTCCCTAAAGGTGTTGTTGGGTCCCTAAAGGTGTTGTTAGGTCCCTGAAGGTGTTGTTAGGTCCCTGAAGGTGTTGTTAGGTCCCTAAAGGTGTTGTTAGGTCCCTGAAGGTGTTGTTGGGTCCTTGAAGGTGTTGTTAGGTCCCTGAAGGTGTTGTTAGGTCCCTAAAGGTGTTGTTAGGTCCCTAAAGGGGTTGTTAGGTTCCTAAAGGTGCTATTCTTCTTTTATGAGAATATAACAGTACTCCAAGTGCAACTGTTGAGGATTTTGTAGCCTCAATACAACTAGAAGGACATGACATTTTAAACTGTACATGTAATAACATGTATATAAGATGTTACTATTCCCTCTGCTAAAATAAACTGGAATGCAGCCCTAGGACAAGTGAACTGGAACAAAGTCTAAATGTTGTCTGGCAAATATTGTATATCTAATAAGGTGAAAGTATCATACAAACTCATTCATAGAATCTACACAGATTCTAAATAGCTATTGATAACAAATATGTATTTTGTGGTTGTGACCCAGAAACTCAACCATTTATTTTGGGACTGTTCTTATGTCAGAAAGTTTTGGAGTGAGTTAGAAGATTTTATTTTAAAATAAATTACTATTGATGTTAATCTGAGAGACTCTGTTATTATGTTACATTTTTTTGATCCAAATGATATGGACCCTGATTTAACTTTCATTGTTCATATGTTTATTTTTCATGGAATATTGGAATATGAAGTGGGCCGAGAACAAACCCCTCTTCACATTATTTAAGGTAGAATTTAAATATTATTTTGAAATGATCAGTAAATTTAAAAACAAAAAAGCAATACGAACCATAAATCTTTTTGACAAATTGAAAATGTACTTGATATGTAATACTGTTAGGTTTATATACTCTTGTTCGTATAGTTCAGTTTTTGTTAAATTCATAATAATAAAACAAATAAATAATACAAATTACAAATGATAAATAAACAAAACAGTGATGTATTAGACATACAGTGATGATTTCAAATGATTATTTAAAAAACTGCTCGGGGGGCTTTAACTTATCCTAATAAAAAGCACGTGCATTACTATGCCACAGAGACATACATTTTGATAAGTTTAGTTTTAGTTGAATAACTATTTTGTTGAATGAAAATAGATGTCATGTGAGAGAGGGACTGAGGTGATGACTGTAAACACAATGTTATCAGATCTCTCTGTGATTGTGACCAATCTGTTTCTTTCTGGACAAGGAAATACTATATTTTGGCTCTAAATGTATATTTTCTTTTGACTAGCACATACATCTACTACATATATCCTACTATTATAATCTTGTCTCAAATCTGTATACTCCAGTTTCCTCAAAAAGCAAAAGATATTACAACAATTTTGATGTTGAAATGTTTATGCCGAATAGAGCTCGTCAGTTTGTAGTCCTGAAACCCGGAAATGAGTGACCTCTGGTTCTATGACAAAAATGAATGGGAAAAGAATAGGGTTTTGGAATAAACGCCGAGAATAAGGTCGGAGTTTAACAGAGGCTTAAGAGAGCTTGTACATTTTGTTCTATGAGATAATAGCAGTCAGTTAACATTACCTTTTATGATTTAAAAAAAAAAATAGCTGATGAGTTAGCTGATGAATATAATCTCATAGAACAAAACGTAAAATATCTAACCCTGTGTTTTCTACATACCTTATTTCGGTGTTTATCCAAAAGCCCTACAGTGCCAAGTTCGTTTTGTCCGACGAACCATGGCGTGGCTAGTGCCTACAAAAAGACGCCATTACTATTTCTCTCGACGTCCAGCCTAATTTATAAGGACTGTGGTGCATTGCGCAATGCCATCCGGGAACCTGGAGTTCGACGTTGTGGACATTTTTTTTTCTCTCTCATCCAAACACCAACAGCATTTTGTTTATCATCGTCCTCGGTTAGATTTTTTTCCCCACAAATAACATCTGCTCGACAGATTGTCGAAGACCACGACATCACCATGGCCTCCAAAATAAACGAAGCCCATGAACACATCGCTAAAGCGGAGAAAAAGTATGTCAAGCCGCGATTGTTTTTTTTTTTTATTTAGCTAACGGTAACTAACCGTACTGTAGCTAGCATCGCTGACCCTGTTAGATGCTTCTTCGATTCCTACCTAGCTAGCTAGTAACATTGTCAACAATATCTGACCTTAGTTGTTGACAAGATGTGAAATAACCAGAGTTTACTTAACATTACGACATTGTCAATGAATTCCAGTTAATTAGTTAGCTGTATTTGTAGGAAGTAGCTAGCTATCTTCTAATCCGGCCAGTCAGCGGATGCATTCATTCATCACCTAGTTAACCAGCTAGCTGCGGTCACGTTAACTAGCTGTCCGCTCAGTGGCTGTTACATGCCTTTCCATTGTAATATGCGTATCCATTGCAAACCACAACAAGGCCACTGTTTTATGTTGTTCGCAAACGATTCGTTCATTTTTGTTTTGAACGACTCTGTTTACTGACTCGAGAGTCATGATTTCGTTTTCTCCCAAGTGATTCGTTCGTTTGACCTGACCGCAATTATTTCGACTACACGGCATAATACGCGCTCAGCGGCACCGGAGATGTGCACCGACCTGTATCATGCGCGCAGAAAAATAAATAGATCATGTTGCAGGCAGCATAGAGAAGAAAAAGACACTGATAATTGTTAGCATCATGGTGCAAGAATGAATGCATTTTATTGATATACTCCTCATTAGTGTAGAACCAAAACATACACAGCCATCCTCTGATCAACACTCGAGAACCAATCTTTCGCGGTCAAGCAGTTGCATTCCGCCAAGAGTCGTTCACAGTCTATAGTCCGGTTGTGGCCGCAACTATATCTCGTTTTTAAATGGCATCAAATAAATAATCTTATTTGTATGTCTAGTAATCACAAATGCACATGGTTTGAAGCACACTTTTATAAGTCTGTCACAAACAAACAACTCCAAATATAGCTGCCTGCGACAGGATGACGGAAGATTAGTTGGATAACAAAGCAAGCACTCGTGTAGGAACTATTTTTGCTTGATGTGTATTCAGAATCTGGTAGGAATTTGATGTATGGTTAATGAGGAGATAATTGCAAATGATTTTGAGCATTAGCGTTAAATATGAATCTAGATTTAATTATTATTATTTTTTTTAGATATCAATACCAAATGGTGGTCAATCTTAGGGACGTCCATGACAGCGATGACAAGTTTCAAGTTGATAAACCACTGTGGAGTGGAGTGGTGTTTTGATTGGACGCGTTGATTTGTCAATAACTCAAGACATCTTTTGACCAATCCCTTAGCTTCAAACTGTGTTAAGACATGTACCATGGGCCTACATTCTAAATATGGTGTCATTTGATACTGTGGTTCATGAGGAGACCATTTTTGAAGTATTTTGTTTGTGTAAGTGCTAATATGCAGTCTACTGGTATAGGGTGGCCATCTTGGAATGCATCAATGTTATTTTCTCAAACTCTTTGGGGACTATTGTGATGAGTCCAAAGATTGCGTTTGGAGTGAATCTGACTTTTTATAAGAATAATATATATTTTGTTCATTATTATTTTTAAGCATAACTGTTACATAGTTAACTTTTTACATACTGCATTTTGTGTTATTTTGACTTATTTAATGAGAATACGCTTTTCAAAGGTTTTTCCAACATTTCCAAGATGGAGGAAAAATCTATTCTCATGGACCTTATGGGTCCTTGAGGTAAATTTTGTTCACTATGAGGAAAGACTCCTACATTCATGTCTAGGTCAAACAGGGCAACGGATATGAAGGTTTAAGTGAGACTGCTTATAACAGCACCACCTATAGGCCAATCAGTGCCATTCTTTTAGACCAAGTTACTCATGGCTGTTATTTTGTTCACTTTTTTTTGTTCTTCTAAATTAAAAACAGTCTATGCTTGAGTTATTGAACTGAAAAACAAAAAGCCTATGGTACACGAGACTTGTAGAATCATGATTCTTTTTTAGTTTTTAGTTCATCGTTTGCCAATAGGGGTGTGCTGGGTGGTATTGAATCAAATGAACAAAATGAGTTGAAAGATTAGTTATTTTTGACCGAACGAGTTGAAAAGATCCGAGTCATTAAACCGAGCCGAACTTCCCATCACTACTGTGTTAGTGACTAACCTGATGTCGTTAGCTCTTCTGTCAAGGTCTATTGTTATGGCTGTGTGTGTTGTTAACCCCTTGAAAATAGACCTTTTTTTTCTTGCGTGTCATTTTTGCAGTTTAAAGACAAGCATGACAAAGTGGAAGCCAGATTTTGACAGTGCTGCATCAGAATATGCCAAAGCTGGTTAGTATGCTCACAGTCTGTAAACGTATAGGAAGGATAACACGTCACACTCCATATATTTACAGTCTAATAAAACAATCTATGTTTGCATTCCCAGCGGTGTGCTTCAAGAATGCCAAACAGTTTGAGCAGGCTAAGGATGCCTACCTGAAGGAGGCCGAGTACCACACGGAAAATAAAGCCTTGTTTCATGCAGCAAAGTACGTTTTTTTTTTCCATATGAATACTTGAGATTTAAAAGGGCCAATGCAGATGTTTTTATTTCAATATCAAATCATTTCTGGGTAACAATTAACTACCTTACCTGTGATTGTTGTCAATTTTTTTAAATGGTTAAAAAAATAGCTTCTTAGCAAAGAACAATTTCTCAAGCAAGAATTTTGCTAGGACTGTCGGGGGGAGGGGGAAACTGAAAACTAGCTCTTATTGGCAGAGAGGTTTGGAACTCTTTCTTATTGGTCTATTAATTAATTTACCACCTGGTGATGTCACCAGGCAGACCAAAAACTCCATCCCACCAAAACAGGTATACATTTCAGACGGTCTTTTCCAACAGAGAAAAATCAACCAAAAAAAAGACTCCACTAGGCCTTTTTAAAGATTATTAATACCATTCAATACTTTTATATGTGAGACTTTTTCTTCCCTTTTTTCTAAAGATATGCAATTATTTTTCAGAGCAATCGAACAAGCAGGTATGATGATGAAGGTGAGTTTCCCCCAATGTCCATGTAATATCTGCGTAATACCTACAATACAACTGCGTACAAATATGGGAGAGTTTGATCCTTTTGTTTTACTATACGCTGTGTACCATGTGATCAAGAGCATCGTTGTCTCACAAAAAAAAAAATATTGATATTCTACCACAACATAGTATGTGTAAAAGAGGTGGTCCGTGTCCTCTGCTGTGTGACAGGACTTGAAGAAGATGCCTGAGGCCATCCAGTACATAGAGAAGGCCAGCATGATCTACGTAGAGAATGGTACTCCAGACACCGCTGCCATGGCTCTGGACAGGGCCGGGAAGTAAGTACTGCTCTAGACTATACACATCTGTCTACTTTATTTATTTAGTGTTTTTGATATGTTCCTGACCAGTGTTGTTTCGGGGGGGGGAAGTACATCACTCTGTTTTTTTATTTGAATCGTACTTTTTCATTCTTTTCCTATCTAGACTTATCGAGCCTGTGAGTTTAGAGAAAGCTGTGGACCTGTATCAGCAGGCTGCCGGTGTGTTTGAGGTAAAGTTTGGGTCGTTTTAATAGCATATTCTAAGTAAGAGAAGTTCCTTTTTTTTAAAAATAAGTTGAGTTGATTTAACGGATTGTTTTGTGTGTGTGTGTAGAATGAGGACCGTCTACGCCAGTCGGCTGAGCTCCTGGGGAAAGCTTCCAGACTGCTGGTCAGATTACGCAGGTGAATGACAGCTTCATAGGACATCGTAAAGGCTTCATAAGCACTACGTAGATGCTTCACAAAGCACTTATAAAGCAGCAAAGTTTTGCGGCTGGTCCGGACTCACTATTCTAACACCGTTCTGTCTTTTGTGAACTTGATGACAGACTGGATGAAGCGGCAACCGCCCTTCAAAAAGAGAAGAACATGTATAAAGATATAGAGAATTATCCCACTTGCTTTAAGGTACGTGCTTATGTCATGTGCATTAGGTGATCTATTGGAATGATATCCTATTTGGTATTTTCCAGCATTTCTCTTTCAAGCGATGCGGTGCGTTGGTATTGGTGGAGGTGTAAAATACAGGTCATTCAATGTTGATCGGGGGTCTTTTCTCTTAGAAAACAACAGCTCAGGTGTTGGTGCATCTACACAGAAATGACTTTGTGGCGGCAGACAAGTGTGTCCGAGAGAGTTACAGGTATGAACCTCCTTAATATGACTGCATACATTTCTCTAGAGCCACGGAAATGACTATCTGAATTGGGTACACTGGGTACACCGTGGGTATACTGGGTACACCGTTGGTACACCGTGGGTATACTTGGTACACCGTGGGTACACAGTGGGTAAACCGTGGGTACACAGTGGGTAAACCGTGGGTACACCGTGGGTACACCGTGGGTACACTCCCACTGTTTTGGATCTAAAAAGGAACCAACTGGTGTAAGAAATACAGTGGAAACCCCTTCCGGGTCGCGCTTTTCACTCGACGTGAACGAGTATTCAGCGGTCACCGTAATTGGGCTACAGACTATGTATTGTGACAGTGATGATATAATTTCATGTTTTCCTGCAGCCTCCCGGGGTACAGTGGGAGTGAAGACTGCGTAGCCATGGAGACGTTACTGCAGGGATATGACGAGCAGGACGAGGACCAGGTGCATCGCGTGTGTAACTCTGCTCTGCTGAAGTACATGGACAATGACGTCAGTAACACTTCATACAACTGTACCGTCACTGGGTCTGTTATGTACCCGTCACTGGGTCTGTTATGTACCCGTCACGGGGTCTGTTATGTACCCGTCACGGGGTCTGTTATGTACCCGTCACGGGGTCTGTTATGTACCCGCCACGGGGTCTGTTATGTACCGTCACTGGGTCTGTTATGTACCGTCACGGGGTCTGTTATGTACCCGTCACGGGGTCTGTTATGTACCGTCACTGGGTCTGTTATGTACCGTCACGGGGTCTGTTATGTACCGGCCACTGGGTCTGTTATGTACCGGCCACTGGGTCTGTTATGTACCGTCACTGGGTCTGTTATGTACCGTCACGGGGTCTGTTATATACCGTCACGGGGTCTGTTATATACCGCCACGGGGTCTGTTATGTACCGTCACGGGGTCTGTTATGTACCCGTCACTGGGTCTGTTATGTACCCGTCACTGGGTCTGTTATGTACCCGTCACGGCGTCTGTTATGTACCGTCACTGGGTCTGTTATGTACCGTCACTGGGTCTGTTATGTACCGTCACTGGGTCTGTTATATACCGTCACTGGGTCTGTTATATACCGTCACTGGGTCTGTTATGTACCGTCACTGGGTCTGTTATGTACCGTCACGGGGTCTGTTATATACCGTCACTGGGTCTGTTATGTACCGTCACGGGGTCTGTTATGTACCGTCACGGGGTCTGTTATGTACCGTCACGGGGTCTGTTATGTACCGTCACCGGGTCTGTTATATACCGTCACTGGGTCTGTTATGTACTGTCACGGGGTCTGTTATGTACCGTCACTGGGTCTGTTATGTACTGTCACAGGGTATGTTATGTACCGTCACGGGGTCTGTTATGTTATGTACCGTCACTGGGTCTGTTATGTACCGTCACTGGGTCTGTTATGTACCGTCACCGGGTCTGTTATGTACCGTCACTGGGTCTGTTATGTACTGTCACAGGGTATGTTATGTACCGTCACGGGGTCTGTTATGTTATGTACCGTCACGGGGTCTGTTCCATTATGTACCCGTCACGGTGACCAAACCCTCACACTGTCAAGCGATGGGTCCCTGACCAAACCCTCACACTGTCTAGCGATGGGTCCCTGACCAAACCCTCACATTGTCTAGCGATGGTTCCCTGACCAAACCCTCACACTGTCTAGTAATGGGTCCCTGACCAAACCCTCACACTGTCTAGCGATGGGTCCCTGACCAAACCCTCACACTGTCTAGCCATGGGTCCCTGACCAAACCCTCACACTGTCTAGCAATGGGTCCCTGACCAAACCCTCACACTGTCTAGCAATGGGTCCCTGACCAAACCCTCACACTGTCCCTCACACTGTCAAGCGATGGGTCCCTGACCGAACCCTCACACTGTCTAGTAATGGGTCCCTGACCAAACCCTCACACTCTCTAGTGATGGGTCCCTGACCAAACCCTCACACTCTCTAGTGATGGGTCCCTGACCAAACCCTCACACTGTCTAGCGATGGGTCCCTGACCAAACCCTCACACTGTCTAGCGATGGGTCCCTGACCAAACCCTCACACTGTCTAGCGATGGGTCCCTGACCGAACCCTCACACTGTCTAGTAATGGGTCCCTGACCAAACCCTCACACTGTCTAGCGATGGGTCCCTGACCAAACCCTCACACTGTGACGGTCCCTGACCAAACCCTCACGCTGTCTAGCGATGGGTCCCTGACCGAACCCTCACACTGTCTAGCGATGGGTCCCTGACCAAACCCTCACACTGTCTAGCGATGGGTCCCTGACCAAACCCTCACACTGTCTAGCGATGGGTCCCTGACCGAACCCTCACACTGTCTAGCGATGGGTCCCTGACCAAACCCTCACACTGTCTAGCGATGGGTCCCTGACCGAACCCTCACACTGTCCCTCACACTGTCTAGCGATGGGTCCCTGACCGAACCCTCACACGGTCTAGCGATGGGTCCCTGACGAAACCCTCACACGGTCAAGCGATGGGTCCCTGACCGAACCCTCACACTGTCTAGCGATGGGTCCCTGACCAAACCCTCACAATGGGTCCCTGACCAAACCTTCACACTGTCTAGTGATGGGTCCCTGACCAAACCCTCACACTCTCTAGTGATGGGTCCTTGACCGAACCCTCACACTGTCTAGCGATGGGTCCCTGACCAAACCCTCACAATGGGTCCCTGACCAAACCTTCACACTCTCTAGTGATGGGTCCCTGACCAAACCCTCACACTCTCTAGTGATGGGTCCCTGACCGAACCCTCACACTGTGAGGGTCCCTGACCAAACCCTCACACTGTCTAGTGATGGGTCCCTGACCAAACCCTCACACTGTCTAGCGATGGGTCCCTGACCAAACCCTCACACTGTCTAGCGATGGGTCCCTGACCAAACCCTCATAATGTCTAGCGATGGGTCCCTGACCAAACCCTCACACTGTCTAGCGATGGGTCCCTGACCAAACCCTCACAATGGGTCCCTGACCAAACCTTCACACTCTCTAGTGATGGGTCCCTGACCAAACCCTCACACTGTCAAGCGATGGGTCCCTGACCAAACCCTCACAATGGGTCCCTGACCAAACCCTCACACTGTCTAGCCATGGGTCCCTGACCAAACCCTCACACTGTCTAGCGATGGGTCCCTGACCAAACCCTCACACTGTCTAGTGATTCGTCCCTGACCAAACCCTCACACTGTCTAGCGATGGGTCCCTGACCAAACCCTCACACTGTCTAGCGATGGGTCCCTGACCAAACCCTCACACTGTCTAGTGATTGGTCCCTGACCAAACCCTCACACTGTCTAGCGATGGGTCCCTGACCGAACCCTCACACTGTCTAGCGATGGGTCCCTGACCAAACCCTCACACTGTCTAGTGATGTTGACACTTAACCTGCAGAGGGTAACCCTCTATACAGGAGTTATCTTTTACACTGCCGATATGCCAATCTGCTACCACTGTCTAACAGTATTTGAAACCATACTTTTTAAGATCCAATTCCACAAGTTTCATACACTTGAAGAAACAATACAAGAGGTAGGAACAACCTTGTTGATGTAATCTATCCCCCGTCTACTCTCAGTATGCCAAGCTGGCCATCTCCCTGAAGGTACCTGGAGGAGGAGCGAAGAAGAAGACCGCGAAGCCACCACAGGGGGGCGCCGGAGCGCCTGCTGCTGCCGCCGAGGATGACGATGACTACGAGGGAGGGCTGTGTTAGCCGCAGATAAGAAAACACTGACCGCTAAATACACCCAACTCTAAACACACCAGGAAGTCCTGCCCATTGAGGTGAAACTCTCAGAATATGTTGCTCCCCCCTGTACTAGACCCCAATATGTTGCTCCACCCTGAACTAGACCCCAATATGTTGTTCCCCCCTGAACTAGACCCCAATATGTTGCTCCCCCCTGAACTAGACCCCAATATGTTGCTCCCTCCCTGAACTAGACCCCAATATGTTGCTCCCCCCTGAACTAGACCCCAATATGTTGCTCCCCCCTGAACTAGACCCCAATATGTTGCTCCCCCCTGAACTAGACCCCAATATGTTGCTCCCCCCTGAACTAGACCCCAATATGTTGCTCCCCCCCTGAACTAGACCCCAATATGTTGCTCCCCCCTGAACTAGACCCCAATATGATGCTCCCCCCTCTGAACTAGACCCCAATATGTTGCCCCCCCCCCTGAACTAGACCCCAATATGTTGCTCCCCCCCTGAACTAGACCCCAATATGTTGCTCCCCCCTGAACTAGACTCCAATATGTTGCTCCCCCCTGAACTAGACCCCAATATGTTGCTCCCCCCTGAACTAGACCCCAATATGTTGCTCCCCCCCTGAACTAGACCCCAATATGTTGCTCCCCCCTGAACTAGACCCCAATATGTTGCTCCCCCCCTGAACTAGACCCCAATATGTTGCCCCCCCCCTGAACTAGACCCCAATATGTTGCTCCCCCCCTGAACTAGACCCCAATATGTTGCTCCCCCCTGAACTAGACTCCAATATGTTGCTCCCCCCTGAACTAGACCCCAATATGTTGCTCCCCCCTGAACTAGACCCCAATATGTTGCTCCCCCCTGAACTAGACCCCAATATGTTGCTCCCCCCCTGAACTAGACCCCAATATGTTGCTCCCCCCCTGAACTAGACCCCAATATGTTGCTCCCCCCTGAACTAGACCCCAATATGTTGCTCCCCCCCTGAACTAGACCCCAATATGTTGCTCCCCCCTGAACTAGACCCCAATATGTTGCTCCCCCCTGAACTAGACCCCAATATGTTGCTCCCCCCTGAACTAGACCCCAATATGTTGCTCCCCCCTGAACTAGACCCCAACACGTTGCTCCCCTCTGAACTAGACCCCAATATGTTGCTCCCCCCTGAACTAGACCCCAACACGTTGCTCCCCTCTGAACTAGACCCCAATATGTTGCTCCCCCCTGAACTAGGTGTCTAATTCCCTCCACTCCCCTCGGTGTGAAACATGTCGATATCAGTAAAGTATACTCTTCCTCTGTGTGGGTCCAACTTGTTTAATGTATTTAACATCAAACATACTCTCTCTCCCCCCCCCCCCCCCCCCCCCCCCCAAAAAAAAACTAGATTAAATTCCAAGTGGCGTGTGATAGAAAGGATAGTTATGACTAGGTCTATATCTATACTATAGATAGTATTTTACTTTGTTTACAGTTTTATTCAGTGTGACAACGACATATCACCTGTGTGTTTGAAGATGTCTCTTGAACATTAATTTCCATGTTGTGTAAATGTTCTTTATTTTGTTGATTGTGAATTCTCTTATTAAAATGTAAATCAGGGTTTTCAAACAGATTTTGGTCCAACCAGCCGCATTCGTTCTTCACCGAGGTCCGGAGGACGGCACTTTAGAATCGGGTATATTTGCAAAATGTCAAGTCATCCATCGCTTTTGGGAATTCGATGCTCCCTGACTGTCTAGCTTTTGTTTTGATTATTGTTAGCATGTTGGACAGGGTAAAGAGACTATAAATATAGGCTCATTATCACTTATACAGTTTCAAATTAGTTTGAGATCGTTTCAATATCAATTGAGATTGTTTTCCGCACCCCATAAAAATACATACACAGAAAAAGGATTTGAATGGGCTCGAGGACCGGATTCGTATGATACCCTTGCTGTAAACGGTGCAGTTTTTGTAGGTATGTGTACAGATAAAAAAAAGTATTTATTAATATATTGTAGTGACTGATCAGTCTTATTGTCATATAGAGTGGGGAAATAAAAATGTTATATATATATATATATACTACCGTTCAAAGGTTTGGGGTCACTTAGAAATGTCCTTGTTTTTGAAAGAAAAGCATTTTTTTTGTGTCCATTTTAAAATAACATCAAATTGATCAGAAATACAGTGTAGACATTGTTAATGTTGTAAATGACTATTGTAGATGGAAACGGCAGATTATTTTATGGAATATCTGCATAGGTGTACAGAGGTCCATTATCAGCAACCATCACTCCTGTGTACCAATGCCATGTTGTGTTAGCTAATCCAAGTGTATCATTTTAAAAGGCTAATTGATCATTAGAAAACCCTTTTGCAATTGTGTTAGCACAGCTGAAAACTGTTGTTCTGATTAAACAAGCAATAAAACTGGCCTTCTTTAGACTAGTTGAGTATCCGGAGCATCAGCATTTGTGGGTTCGATTACAGGCTCAAAATGGCCAGAAACAAAGAACTTTCTTCTGAAACTCATCAGTCTATTCTTGTTCTGAGAAATTAAGGCTATTCCATGTGAGAAATTGCCAAGAAACTGAAGATCTCGTACAACGCTGTGTACTACTCCCTTCACAGAACAGCACAAACTGGCTCTAACCAGAATAGAAAGAGGAGTGGGAGGCCCCGGTGCACAACTGAGCAAGAGGACAAGTACATTAGAGTGTCTAGTTTGAGAAACAGACGCCTCACAAGTCCTCAACTGGCAGCTTCATTAAATAGTACCCGCAAAACACCAGTCTCAACGTCAACAGTGAAGAGGCGACTCCGGGATGCTGGCCTTCTAGGCAGAGTTACAAAGAAAAAGCCATATCTCAGACTGGCCAATAAAAAGAAAAGTTAAGATGGGCAAAAGAACAGACACTGGACAGAGGAACTCAAAAAGTGACCCTAAACTTTTGAACTGTAGCGTGTGTGTGTGTGTGTGTGTATATATATATTACTATATTAGATGTTCAGTATGGTTTAATGTATGTTTATGTGTGTTTGTACAGGTGTTTTAAGGCTTTGAAATGTCAAAGATAACAGTTGCTGGGGCAATATGCAATACAGGTATAGTGTAGTGGGATTGTAAATTGTGTGTGTGTGTGTGTGTGTGTGTGTGTGTGTGTGTGTGTGTGTGTGTGAAGGAAGAGAAACAGAACTGTGTTGACGGTTGAATACCGTTTGTGGCGGTTGAATACCGTTTGTGGGCGGTTGAATACCGTTTGTGGGCGGTTGAATACCGTTTGTGGGCGGTTGAATACCGTTTGTGGCGGTTGAATACCGTTTGTGGCGGTTGAATACCGTTTGTGGCGGTTGAATACCGTTTGTGGGCGGTTGAATACCGTTTGTGGCGGTTGAATACCGTTTGTGGGCGGTTGAATACCGTTTGTGGCGGTTGAATACCGTTTGTGGCGGTTGAATACCGTTTGTGGCGGTTGAATACCGTTTGTGGCGGTTGAATACCGTTTGTGGCGGTTGAATACCGTTTGTGTTTGGAATGGATATACAACAAGAGTCCTGAGTAAGATGAGGCATAGCGAAGATTACATGACAGCACGTTTTAAATTCATCTACCTTGGTGATGGTGTGTAGCATATGGAAAAGATATGTCTTTGTACCTTACCATACAAACAGAGTGGATGTGATAGGATACTTTAAAAGAATAAAAAAAAAAATGTATCTTTGTTCCATATTGTTGATCAAATCCTGGAGACCGTAAAAGTGAGACCATGAAAATGTGATTTTTTGATTCCATTGTGTATTCCCATTATAATGCTCTAATTGGAAAATGTTGTTGTCTAGCCAGAGGTTCTAGCTTCTCCTCTTGTGTAAATAAACATTCAAGCAACTGGACTTCTTCAAGCAAGCAAAAATAGACATCTAGGCAGAGATCTATGTTTAAACGAAGCTTATACATAGGAGAGCCCCGAGCCCTGGTCTATTAAACCCTACAGGAAGGAAGTTCTCCGGGAACAGAGTTGGAGAGCCCTGGTATAGACACTGTAGGTTGTGTTCTGTATTTACTGTGGTTCTACACTATATATATACGCCGACTGCGAGCCAGGCCTAATCGCCCAACATCACTAATGCTCCTGTGGCTGAATGGAAGCAAGTCCCCGCAGCAATGTTCCAACATCTAGTGGAAAGCCTTCCCAGAAGAGTGGAGGCTGTTGTAGCAGCAATGTTCCAACATCTAGTGGAAAGCCTTCCCAGAAGAATGGAGGCTGTTATAGCAGCAATGTTCCAACATCTAGTGGAAAGCCTTCCCAGAAGAGTGGAGGCTGTTGTAGCAGCAATGTTCCAACATCTAGTGGAAAGCCTTCCCAGAAGAATGGAGGCTGTTATAGCAGCAATGTTCCTACATCTAGTGGAAAGCCTTCCCAGAAGAGTGGAGGCTGTTATAGCAGCAATGTTCCTACATCTAGTGGAAAGCCTTCCCAGAAGAGTGGAGGCTGTTATAGCAGCAATGTTCCTACATCTAGTGGAAAGCCTTCCCAGAAGAGTGGAGGCTGTTATAGCAGCAATGTTCCTACATCTAGTGGAAAGCCTTCCCAGAAGAGTGGAGGCTGTTATAGCAGCAATGTTCCAACATCTAGTGGAAAGCCTTCCCAGAAGAATGGAGGCTGTTATAGCAGCAATGTTCCTACATCTAGTGGAAAGCCTTCCCAGAAGAGAGGAGGCTGTTATAGCAGCAATGTTCCGACATCTAGTGGAAAGCCTTCCCAGAAGAGTGGAGGCTGTTATAGCAGCAATGTTCCAACATCTAGTGGAAAGCCTTCCCAGAAGAGTGGAGGCTGTTATAGCAGCACTGTTCCAACATCTAGTGGTAAGCCTTCCCTGAAGAGTGGAGGCTGTTATAGCAGCAATGTTCCAACATCTAGTGGAAAGCCTTCCCAGAAGAGTGGAGGCTGTTATAGCAGCAATGTTCCAACATCTAGTGGAAAGCCTTCCCAGAAGAGTGGAGGCTGTTATAGCAGCAATGTTCCAACATCTAGTGGAAAGCCTTCCCAGAAGAGAGGAGGCTGTTATAGCAGCAATGTTCCAACATCTAGTGGAAAGCCTTCCC
Organism: Salvelinus fontinalis; assembly: GCF_029448725.1. Lineage (NCBI taxonomy): Eukaryota > Metazoa > Chordata > Actinopteri > Salmoniformes > Salmonidae > Salvelinus > Salvelinus fontinalis. The sequence continues at coordinate 3,912,851 of NC_074690.1, forward strand.
AGAAGAGAGGAGGCTGTTATAGCAGCAATGTTCCAACATCTAGTGGAAAGCCTTCCCAGAAGAGTGGAGGCTGTTATAGCAGCAATGTTCCAACATCTAGTGGAAAGCCTTCCCAGAAGAGTGGAGGCTGTTATAGCAGCAATGTTCCAACATCTAGTGGAAAGCCTTCCCAGAAGAGTGGAGGCTGTTATAGCAGCAATGTTCCAACATCTAGTGGAAAGCCTTCCCAGAAGAGTGGAGGCTGTTATAGCAGCAATGTTCCAACATCTAGTGGAAAGCCTTCCCAGAAGAGTGGAGGCTGTTATAGCAGCACTGTTCCAACATCTAGTGGTAAGCCTTCCCTGAAGAGTGGAGGCTGTTATAGCAGCAATGTTCCAACATCTAGTGGAAAGCCTTCCCAGAAGAGTGGAGGCTGTTATAGCAGCAAAGGGGAGGGGACTAACTCCATATTAATGCCCATGATTTTGGAATGAGATGTTCAATAAGCAGGTGTCCACATACTTGTGATCATGTAGTGTATGTATTTCATGTACATTCCTTTTAAAGAAAAATGACCTCCCATTTAATTGATTTATTTAATAAACCTCATCGTCTGTGGTTACAGCCGTGTCATGTTGTTGTGGTCCCTGAGAATACTAGATGTTTGCGTGACTAATGTTTTAAAAAGTGTGCGTCCCAGATGACACCCTATTCCTTACGTAGTGCACTACCTTTGACTAGGGCCCTACATCGTACTCTGCTAAGGGCTCTGGTCAAAAGAAGTGCACTATGTAGGAAATAAGGTGCCATTTTGGGACGGAGCCTGAGAGTTCATTCTAACAAGGTTCTTCCGGAAATGTACCGTGGAAAGGAAGGGCCTTGTAATGGATTTCGAGCTTCTCATTAAGTCTCTGTGTGTATTTTAATGAGAGCGTTAGATCGTCTACCAATGCCTCTGTCCTTTCCTTAGCAATGTCCTGGTTTTAATGCACATCTGTGCTGCTTCTGTTGAGATGTTCCCCCCCCACACTCAAGTGTGTTCTGTGTTTTAGTCACAATCAAAAATTGGGAGTGTACAACATACATGTGTCTATCCAGTGAAAATAAAAGGGATATAAATCTCTTACCTTGTTAATGGAGTCGTGTTCAATGAAAAGTTCCTCCCGTCTCCATGTGTTGCTAGGGAACACTGAATCCTGCTACCTCGAGCATTACAAAGCATTTGTAATCATGTATAATGGCTTATCAATAAAGGCCAATACATTCTGACTGACAATTCATGATTTCTACACCTGTAAGTAATACTGGTTTGGATCTAAAACAAAGAAAAGTTCTTCTGAAAGCTGTAAGTTGACCTTGTTTTAATTGTTGACCATTTAAAACCATACCTTTAAACATACAACTGGGCCATTAACCATACCTTTAAACATACAACTGGCCCATTTAAAACCATACCTTTAAACATACAACTGGCCCATTTAAAACCATACCATTAAACATACAACTGGCCCATTTAAAACCATACCTTTAAACATACAACTGGCCCATTTAAAACCATACCTTTTAAACATACAACTGGCCCATTTAAAACCATACCTTTTAAACATACAACTGGCCCATTTAAAACCATACCTTTAAACATACAACTGGCCCATTTAAAACCATACATTTTAAACATACAACTGGCCCATTTAAAACCACACCTTTTAAACATACAACTGGCCCATTTAAAACCATACCTTTTAAACATACAACTGGCCCATTTAAAACCATACCTTTAAACATACAACTGGCCCATTTAAAACCATACCTTTTAAACATACAACAGGCCCATTAAAACCATACCTTTAAACATACAACTGGCCCATAGCCATACCTTTTAAACATACAACTGGCCCATTAAAACCATACCTTTTAAACATACAACTGGCCCATTAAAACCATACCTTTTAAACATACAACTGTGCCATAGCCATACCTTTTAAACAAACAACTGGCCCATTTAAAACCATACCTTTTAAACATACAACTGGGCCATAGCCATACCTTTTAAACATACAACTGGCCCATTAAAACCATACCTTTTAAACATACAACTGGCCCATTTAAAACCATACCTTTTAAACATACAACTGGCCCATTTAAAACCATACCTTTTAAACATACAACTGGCCCATTTAAAACCATACCTTTAAACATACAACTGGCCCATTTAAAACCATACCTTTAAACATACAACTGGCCCATTAAAACCATACCTTTAAACATACAACTGGCCCATTTAAAACCATACCTTTTAAACATACAACTGGGCCATAGCCATACCATGTTTGTTTAAACCTTTAACCCTGATGTGGTGTTCATGTTTTTGTTATTCTCCTAATGTTCACGGGTCTGATGGACCCACAACATTATTGGGTTTTTAAAACTATACAGCCATAACAATTTACATAAAAACACTGCACATTTGTGGCCTGCTGGAGGTAATTTTGCAGGGCTCTGGCAGTGCACCTCCTTGCACAAAGGCGGAGGTAGCGGTCCTGCTGCTGGGTGTTGCCTTCTTACGGCCTCCTCCACGTCTCCTGATGTACTGGCCTGTCTCCTGGTAGCGCCTCCATGCTCTGGACACTACGCTGACAGACACAACAAACCTTTTTGCCACAGCTCGCATTGATGTGCCATCCTGGATGAACTGCACTACCTGAGCCACTTGTGTGGGTTGTAGACTCCGTCTCATGCTACCACTAGAGTGAAAGCCCTGCCAGCATTCAAAAGTGACCAAAACATCAGCCAGGAAGCATAGGAACTGAGAAGTGGTGTGTGGTCACCACCTGCAGAACCATTCCTTTTTTGGGGGTGTCTTACTAATTGCCTATAATTTCCACCTTTTGTCTATTCCATTTGCACAACAGCATGTGAAATTTATTGTCAATCAGTGTTGCTTCCTAAGTGGACAGTTTGATTTCACAGAAGTGTGATTGACTTGGAGTTACATTGTGTTGTTTAAGTGTGCCCTTTATTTTTTTGAGCAGTGTATATAAAATGTGATTTTTATAAATAAAAATATATCAAGACATGGGTGGAATAAATCATGTTTATCTTGAACAAATATAATTGGAACAAGGTTTTCGTCACTATTGATGTTTATTTGAACTGAACAAATTGTAAGGACACATTTTACACACAGTATTTTATGGAAATGAGCCCCATTGAACACTAATTAAGGCTGGTCTACACGCCACATGAGGGACAGAGTTTTACGATGTGTGTGTGTTGCTAATGTCTTTACTGCACGTGTACTGTGTATTCCTGTCCTCCTTTGGGTCCACACACATCGCAGTCCTTCTTCTTGTTGCTACCGGCTGCAATCTAGAATGATGGAGAAAAAAAAAACACTTAGTTCAGGAATTTTTACTAACATCTCATTCACTCACATATATAGTTACAGCAGACCAAGGTAGGAGAGTCCAGACACACACACATGCAACAACATCACTCACACTTACTTCCTGTATTGGAGTTATTGGTTCTGTGGGTCGGGGCGGATGGGGCACCAGCATCCTCCTCACGATGGTTGCAGAAGCTGGGGTCCTTGGGATACGTTGCCTCCTCTGGATTTGAGGTCTTACCAGTGCCTTGCCCAGCTCCTCGAGAAAGAGACGTCTCCTCTGGATTTGAGGTCTTACCAATGCCTTGCCCAGCTCCTGGAGAAAGAGCCGTCTCCTCTGGAGCTTCCCTCTGTTCCAATCTGGGTTCAACACCATCCAGATGACAAACGCGTTGTACGCCGAGATGTCCAAGATGTTGAAGTATATCACAAGATGCCAGCGTAGGGTTCTTCTTTTGCAGATGTAGCCAGTCACCAGCTTGTCTAAATTGTCCACCCCTCCTTTTGTGGCATTGTAATCCATTAATGACTTCTGGTTTTTGATGTTCCTGGCCACAGATTATCCCATCCCTATGCAGCGTACTCATGAGTACCACATGTTTGCCTTTCTTTGGCACGTTGTTCACTAGGGACGTGTCGGCCGTGAACACAAACTAAGAGGAATTGATAGGCCTGTTCCGTGTATTCAACAGCTGTGGGAGCTCTGGCTTGTTTTTTTCATACTGTTCCTACCATCGTCAACTTCCTCTTGAAAAGCTCCTGTCCCAGCTTGTACGAAGTAAAAGAGTTATTGCATGTGATGATGTGAGCCACGGAGTCCCTGTGTCATGTCCAGGACAACCTGCATCCCTTGGTTCTTCTCAGAGGCTCCTCCATCTTGCTTCCCCGTATACACTTGCAAGTTCCACTCACATGATGAAGCAGCATCACAGGCAGCCCAGATCTTGATGCCATATTTTGCAGATTGAGACGGTATGTACTGTCTGAATGGGCAGCGGCCCCTAAATGGCATAAGCTGCTCATCAACAGTAACATTAGGCCCAGGGTTGTAAAACAGAGGAAGGCGGTCCACCCACTTGTCCCACACTGACCTGATTACAGCTAGCTTGTCTCTCTGCACTGACCTGATAGCAGCTAGCTTGTCTCTCTACACTGACCTGATAGCAGCTAGCTTGTCTCTCTACACTGACCTGATAGCAGCTAGCTTGTCTCTCTACACTGACCTGATAGCAGCTAGCTTGTCTCTCTGCACTGACCTGGTAGCAGCTAGCTTGTCTCTCTACACTGACCTGATAGCAGCTAGCTTGTCTCTCTACACTGACCTGATAGCAGCTAGCTTGTCTCTCTGCACTGACCTGATAGCAGCTAGCTTGTCTCTCTACACTGACCTGATTACAGCTAGCTTGTCTCTCTACACTGACCTGATAGCAGCTAGCTTGTCTCTCTACACTGACCTGATAGCAGCTAGCTTGTCTCTCTACACTGACCTGATAGCAGCTAGCTTGTCTCTCTACACTGACCTGATAGCAGCTAGCTTGTCTCTCTGCACTGACCTGATAGCAGCTAGCTTGTCTCTCTACACTGACCTGATTACAGCTAGCTTGTCTCTCTGCACTGACCTGATAGCAGCTAGCTTGTCTCTCTACACTGACCTGATTACAGCTAGCTTGTCTCTCTACACTGACCTGATTACAGCTAGCTTGTCTCTCTACACTGACCTGATTACAGCTAGCTTGTCTCTCTGCACTGACCTGATAGCAGCTAGCTTGTCTCTCTGCACTGACCTGATAGCAGCTAGCTTGTCTCTCTACACTGACCTGATTACAGCTAGCTTGTCTCTCTACACTGACCTGATTACAGCTAGCTTGTCTCTCTGCACTGACCTGATTACAGCTAGCTTGTCTCTCTACACTGACCTGATAGCAGCTAGCTTGTCTCTCTGCACTGACCTGATAGCAGCTAGCTTGTCTCTCTACACTGACCTGATTACAGCTAGCTTGTCTCTCTGCACTGACCTGATAGCAGCTAGCTTGTTTCTGTGCACTGACCTGATAGTAGCTAGCTTGTCTCTCTACACTGACCTGATTACAGCTAGCTTGTCTCTCTGCACTGACCTGATTACAGCTAGCTTGTCTCTCTGCACTGACCTGATAGCAGCTAGCTTGTTTCTGTGCACTGACCTGATAGCAGCTAGCTTGTCTCTCTACACTGACCTGATTACAGCTAGCTTGTCTCTCTACACTGACCTGATTACAGCTAGCTTGTCTCTCTACACTGACCTGATTACAGCTAGCTTGTCTCTCTGCACTGACCTGATAGCAGCTAGCTTGTTTCTGTGCACTGACCTGATAGTAGCTAGCTTGTCTCTCTACACTGACCTGATAGCAGCTAGCTTGTCTCTCTGCACTGACCTGATAGCAGCTAGCTTGTCTCTCTACACTGACCTGATGGCAGCTAGCTTGTCTCTCTGCACTGACCTGATTGCAAATAGCTTGTCTCTCTACACTGACCTGATAGCAGCTAGCTTGTCTCTCTACACTGACCTGATAGCAGCTAGCTTGTCTCTCTGCACTGACCTGATAGCAGCTAGCTTGTCTCTCTATACTGACCTGATAGCAGCTAGCTTGTCTCTCTACACTGACCTGATTACAGCTAGCTTGTCTCTCTACACTGACCTGATAGCAGCTAGCTTGTCTCTCTACACTGACCTGATAGCAGCTAGCTTGTCTCTCTACACTGACCTGATAGCAGCTAGCTTGTCTCTCTACACTGACCTGATTGCAGCTAGCTTGTCTCTCTACACTGACCTGATAGCAGCTAGCTTGTCTCTCTACACTGACCTGATAGCAGCTAGCTTGTCTCTCTGCACTAACCTGATAGCAGCTAGCTTGTCTCTCTGCACTGACCTGATAGCAGCTAGCTTGCCTCTCTGCACTGACCTGATAGCAGCTAGCTTGTCTCTCTACACTGACCTGATTGCAGCTAGCTTGTCTCTCTACACTGACCTGATAGCAGCTAGCTTGTCTCTCTACACTGACCTGATAGCAGCTAGCTTGTCTCTCTGCACTAACCTGATAGCAGCTAGCTTGTCTCTCTACACTGACCTGATAGCAGCTAGCTTGTCTCTCTGCACTGACCTGATAGCAGCTAGCTTGTCTCTCTGCACTGACCTGATAGCAGCTAGCTTGTCTCTCTACACTGATCTGATAGCAGCTAGCTTGTCTCTCTGCACTGATCTGATAGCAGCTAGCTTGTCTCTCTGCACTGATCTGATAGCAGCTAGCTTGTCTCTCTGCACTGACCTGATTGCAGCTAGCTTGTCTCTCTGCACTGACCTGATAGCAGCTAGCTTGTCTCTCTGCACTGACCTGATTGCAGCTAGCTTGTCTCTCTGCACTGACCTGATAGCAGCTAGCTTGTCTCTCTGCACTGACCTGATAGCAGCTAACTTGTCTCTCTGCACTGACCTGATAGCAGCTAGCTTGTCTCTCTGCAGCCAAGCTGGTCTGGTGTCTCGGGTATCGAAGTGGATAATCCTGGAAATAATGTGGTTTTCCAGAGACATTGTTGCACAGAAATGTTATCTGCCAGTTTCTGCCTCCCACAGGGATTCTGTGGATTCCCCCGTTGGATCTGAAAACACCAGCAAGGATAACAACCCCTAAACTATGCATGTAAATTAGTTTGGTCCGTCTCTCTCCAAAAACATGCCTTTCCTCCAAATTAGTGCAGTTCAGATTGATTTTCTGGATGGTGTCTGGGATGAACAGTTCAAAAGAAGACTTTATGTTCTGCACATGAGTAACCGCCATCCGCGTCGGCCCTGGTTGCCTCCTCATCCCATTGGCAGCCATGCGAGGAGGCTCATTCCTTGGGCAAGAAGACCATTCAATTTCACAATTTTTTTTACATCCATATTTCTCCTGCAGGCTGCTGACGGGCTGGTCCTGGGGCTGGTTGCTGACGGATTGGTCCTGGGGCTGGTTGCTGACGGGCTGGTCCCGGGGCTGGTTTCTGACGGGCTGGTCCTCGGGCTGGTTGCTGATGGGCTGGTCCCGGGGCTGGTTGCTGACGGGCTGGTCCTTGGGCTGGTTGCTGATGGGCTGGTCCTTGGGCTGGTTGCTGACGGGCTGGTTGCTGATGGGCTGGTCCTTGGGCTGGTCCTTGGGCTGGTTTCTGATGGGCTGGTTGCTGATGGGCTGGTCCTGGGGCTGGTTGCTGATGGGCTGGTTGCTGACGGGCTGGTTGCTGATGGGCTGGTCCTTGGGCTGGTTGCTGATGGGCTGGTTGCTGATGGGCTGGTCCTTGGGCTGGTTGCTGATGGGCTGGTTGCTGAAGGGCTGGTCCTGGGGCTGGTTGCTGAAGGGCTGGTCCTTGGGCTGGTTGCTGATGGGCTGGTTGCTGATGGGCTGGTTGCTGAAGGGCTAGTCCTGGGGCTGGTTGCTGAAGGGCTGGTCCTTGGGCTGGTTGCTGATGGGCTGGTTGCTGATGGGCTGGTCCTTGGGCTGGTTGCTGATGGGCTGGTCCGTGGGCTGGCTGAGGGTCAATCTCATCCTCTTCTTCCAACTCACTGTCAGACCCCGAATTGACAGAGACATGATCCTCATATTCTGAAAATGTTTCATCTTCCAAAGTGGAAGACGCTCCTTCCACTAGCTTCTCTCTCTGCAAAAATCATTTCTAATTCCCTCTGAGCAGAGATTATTTTTGCCATACTGATTGATCGGGGTAAGGAGCCACACATGCAAAGCTATTTATTTGTTATGTCCCTCCCCCAATTTGCACCTGCTGGGGTAGAGTGTAGGGAAAATACAGATTTTCTTTTTTACAATGTCTTGAAATAATATATTTTAATAACATTGTGCAGGTTACCGTAAGACATTGTGTAGTTTCACACACTACAAAGGTTAAAGAGTGCGAGAAAAGCGGGAGACAGGCAGACAGGCAGGGAGCCGGACAGGTTGTTGGTGCTATGTTGAAACAGCAGGCCCAGGGAGGAGGAAGACAGAGTGAAGGCACACAGCAAACCTTTTTGTTTAATTTTTTACTTCTTTTCACCTACACACACACTTTCCCACACTTTTATTACCCTCCAGTGGACCAGAACACCACATATGTAATATAAACGTGTAGAGGGTGGGGAGGGCACAGTGTTCACTAAATGAAAGTGAGGTTATTTGACATATTCTTCACAGAAAATGAGCCAAAGCCAATGAGTCACAGGTTGAAAAGATGATTAATTGTATCATTTTTCTTTTTTGTAAACATTGAAAATGGATCCCCACAAACCCAAACATCATACAAGGGTTAAACATACAACTGGACCATTAGAACCTACCCATTGAAAATGGACCATAACTATACCATGTTTTATACCTTTAAACATACAACTACTTTTATTAAAGCTCCTTTAAGACATAGAGACAAAATGACCGTTTACATGTAATCCCACCTCACCTCCCTACCCTCCCTCCCTAAAACTGTTATGTAATGTAATGGAAAATGACTCATGACAATACTGGACGTTTTCTTTCATGCTACAATGTCCTCTGATGCATAGCTCGGAAAACCAAAGGTCCAAACAAAACCAATGCGTGTTTGTGTTTCGTATGAATGGTTATTTTCTCCATTTCTTATCTTAGAATGTTGATGAAACTCAAGTGATACTTCCTATTGAAGTCATACGGAAGTCATTCTGTACACGAGGTCAGAGTTCTACAAATCGGTGGACGAAGTTGAACAATGGATGAGTCCAGCAACAGTGTCCATGAGAACACTCCAGACAGTCGAGTAGCTTCATGATACAGTATATACTCTTTATTCAAAATACACCCACTGCCCTGGGCTTGGGTCAAACTGTAGCAAATAAACTGTGTGTCTGAGGAGAAGCCCATCTCCTCTCTAAATGTGTCCTTGGAGCCAGAGAGAACAGTATAATAACATGATCTAATAGCAGCTGTATCCTGAACAGAGCCTGTATTCAGCGCTTGAAATGGATTGCAATACATGTCAGTACTCCTTTTTAGGTGCCGGTAACTCTTTATATATAGGTGCCGGTACTCTGCAATACTTTGAAGACAATTTTCTATAAGAGGTGCCAGGACTCAGTTAGGAGAAGATCTGAGGGCTTTGTACAGGCCCAATTGCAGCAACTCTTCCCCGAGTGGGTGAAAACGCGCTTTGGGGTATGAAATGTCACTTCCTTATGTTATGAAGTACATTTTTTACAAAGAATCGTACAGTGGAGTTCTTTCTCTAACATTTCATTAACAGTATATCCAACAAGTTGGATTTTGCAACCTATAATACATCCGATAATAAGCAACAAGCTCTGTTGACAGTGGTGCAGCTTTCGCGCAGCAACTTTGGGGGGATTTTACAATGTTGTGATGGTCGACTTCAAAGTTGTTTCCACGGGACGCAAAAAAAAAAAAGCTAAATGACCATGACATGAGCGGTACGCTCTATGCTCTGTTGACCTTTCACAGGAAGTTCGCATTAATATGAAAAGCATATGCTAAAATATGAAAATAGTACATGTCAAAATCGATATCTTTCTTACTTTTATGTTGTTTTATGTCCGGTGGAGTCTAGAAGAAAGATGAGGAGTTCAACAGTGAGCCTGTCAGTTAAACTTAATCCTTTCACAGACTCTAGTCTCGCTGACACCATGCAGTGTAATTTTCCTGATTTTTGACCACTTCTTCTCTCTGGCCTCCATTGATTTAGTCACCCTAATTCTGGCCATCCCACAAGGGTTAAAAACACCATGAGGTTTGGACCATTGGTTTTCTTAGAGGAGCATCTACATAATTAACATATTATTGTACCCATTGGTCAAAAGATGCGTTAATATGTAATGACCTACTTTTGACCAGATCCTTATATGGGCCTTGATAAAAACATACTGGAATCGGGTTCTAATTTGGATAAAGACAGGTTCTTCTTCTCAATTATTTACAGACAGTCTGGAGTGGTTCCCCCCTGGCTAATATGCAGGAAATAGGAAATAGACCAACAGGAAATAGACCAACTAGGAAATAGACCAACAGGAAATAAACCAACAGAAAATAGACCAACTAGGAAATAGACCAACTAGGAAATAGACCAACTAGGAAATAGACCAACTAGGAATAGACCAACAGGAAATAGACCAACAGGAAATAGACCAACAGGAAATAGACCAACAGGAAATAGACCAACAGGAAATAGACCAACTAGGAAATAGACCAACAGGAAATAGACCAACAGGAAATAGACCAACAGGAAATAGACCAACATCAGTCTTGATTCTATCACAGTTTTTGTTTTTATATCTTCTCAGCTTTTTATGACCTTTAAGTAGGTAAATCAATTCAACCGTCTATTAGCTACCAAAACAACATATTAAAGTTTCTATACTCTAAACATTACATTGAGTAAAAGTTAACCCTTTTTTTGGTGAAACAACAACTCCTGTCTTTTCCTGAGAAATCATTAACACAAGTTTAGTTTCTCATACAAACAAACAAAAAATAATGCAAGTATAGATTGTCGTTAGCGTCTTTAGAAGTAGCTCTCTGTTTTAGACATGAACAAGATGGCGTAGTCGCCTGCGATCATAGTCAAAATGGTCGTCTCGTATGTAGCAATGACAACATCCTTCAAAATGGTCGTCTCGGAGGACATGAAGAAGAGCTCTATAATATTGCACAATCCCATGAACCAGGAGCTCCAATCAGGAAAAGGTTGGCAATCTAAAACGACCAATCCTGTGTAAGTTCCTCCTCGTGGTCATCATCCATTGGTGGGAAGCCCTTTTTAAAACACTGACCTGTATAATCCACACTGCTGTCGGGAAAAGACAACGAGGAACGATACAGGGAGTTAGTTGTAGTATTTGACACATCGTTGGTATAAAGTAGAATAGTCACGCCAGTACTTGAATCGCATACCACCAGAGCTTTGTAAATAGTATTTAACCTCAACCATATGTCCTCTCAGTGAAGACCCCGTTCTTTGTCCCAACTTTCATTGTTTCCTGACGCCTCGGTCACGTTATTTAAGCAATTGTGTTCTAAGGCGGTGTTTCTCAACCGTTTTCTCAATAGGAACCGGCAAGCTTTGGTCCTTCCTTCCTTACATAAAATAAATCAATGACACTTAAGAAGAGTTCTCAAGTCAGTCGGTAACATCAACGTCCCAGAGACTGGTCCAAATATTCACCGACTAGTCAGAGGTTGAGAAACACTGTTAAAGCGGATAACTACCCCTTTACAGCCAATCAATCAATCAATTTTATTTTATATAGCCCTTCGTACATCAGCTAATATCTCGAAGTGCTGTACAGAAACCCAGCCTAAAACCCCAAACAGCAAGCAATGCAGGTGTAGAAGCACGAGCTCACTGAGTCTTTTCCCTGGTCCATTTGATCATAGTCTCAGGCTCACTGAGTCTTTTCCCTGGTCCATTTGATCAGAGTCTCAGGCTCACTGAGTCTTTTCCCTGGTCCATTTGATCATAGTCTCAGGCTCACTGAGTCTTTTCCCTGGTCCATTTGATCAGAGTCTCAGGCTCACTGAGTCTTTTCCCTGGTCCATTTGATCATAGTCTCAGGCTCACTGAGTCTTTTCCCTGGTCCATTTGATCAGAGTCTCAGGCTCACTGAGTCTTTTCCCTGGTCCATTTGATCATAGTCTCAGGCTCACTGAGTCTTTTCCCTGGTCCATTTGATCATAGTCTCAGGCTCACTGAGTCTTTTCCCTGGTCCATTTGATCATAGTCTCAGGCTCACTGAGTCTTTTCCCTGGTCCATTTGATCATAGTCTCAGGCTCACTGAGTCTTTTCCCTGGTCCATTTGATCATAGTCTCAGGCTCACTGAGTCTTTTCCCTGGTCCATTTGATCATAGTCTCAGGCTCACTGAGTCTTTTCCCTGGTCCATTTGATAATAGTCTCAGGCGAGCGATAGAGGAAGATGAGTTTAGCGTACATGTCTTCCTCCAGGTCCAGCTCTCCCGTCTCTCGGACCAGGAAGATGTCGGTGCACAGCTTCAGGATGCGGTCCACGTTGGGCAGCTCCTCGAACATGATGGTGTGGGAGACTCCGCTGAAGAACTCACGGACAAACTTACCGATGACCAGCACCACGGAGGCATAAAGACCCATGATCCTGGAGGGACAGATCCATACACACGTAGTTAATGTAGTTATGCCCGTTATACACAGCGCAGTACAGACTATACGTTTTTCTTATTCAACATCTATGGTGACTTGACTAACTGTATCTGTGTTGGAGTAATGAGAAAACGAGCATGTTGCTCTTTTGCACCCCAGTATCTCGACTTGCATATCATCATCTGTACACACATCACTACAGTGTTTAATTGCTAATTTGTAATTATTTCGCCACTATGGCCAATTTATTGCCTTTACCTCCCAATTCTTACTACATTTGCACACACTGTATATAGATTTTTCTATTGTGTTATTGACTGTACGTTTTTTTTTCTTCCATGTGTAACTCTGTGTTGTGGTTTGTGTCGCACTGCTTTGCTTTATCTTGTCCAGGTCGCAGTTGAAAATGAGAACTTGTTCTCAACTGGCCCTACCTGGTTAAATAAAGGTGAAATAAAAAATAAATAAAATAAAAATTGACTGGTACACCTGCACTACAGGGCCTGTCTGCTATGTAATGGGATGGACACAAGCTACTGCATGGTTATTGGATGACTTATAGGAGCCGATAGTTTCACGGGATCAAATGAAATACTTGTGTGACGTGATGCTATGCTATATTATGCCATTCCATGCTACGCTATGTTATGTTTTCTGTCTACTCACCCGTATCCAGCCAGGAAGCCCAGACTAGGAGGGCTGACCTGGTCACTAAAGACATAGAGCTCCAGCCCAGCGTCGTACAGGTGCTTGGGCCGACGAACGTTGATCTGTCCCGGACTAGTCTGGTTCACGATCCACCACTCCTGGACTTCCGCCGAGTCGTTATGGGAACGCTCCAACGCCAAAGTGATGCTCATGTACACCTTCTCTGAATTAATATAATGAAATAGAATATAATAAAATATAACAAAATAGAATATAATAAAATAAAATAACATCTTATATTGAATGCTCTGGAGGAGGAGCAGAATGAGCATTTCTTTGGTAATGTGGTAAGGTACCTTTTGGCTTCAAAATAATATGATTGACAACAAACGCAGTGACACAACACGATAACACAATAATATGATTGACAACAAACAAAAACATTACAAACACCACGATCACGATCAGATATAAAGATAGACTGTCTTGTTTTTAATGTCTTATTTGTCTTATTATAATGTCTTATTATATACACTGCTCAAAAAAATAAAGGGAACACTTAAACAACACAACGTAACTCCAAGTCAATCTCACTTCTGTGAAATCAAACTGTCCACTTAGGAAGCAACACTGACTGACAATACATTTCACATGCTGTTGTGCAAATGGAATAGACAAAAGGTGGAAATTATAGGCAATTAGCAAGACACCCCCAATAAAGGAGTGATTCTGCAGGTAGTGACCACAGACCACTTCTCAATTCCTATGCTTCCTGGCTGATGTTTTGGTCACTTTTGAATGCTGGCGGTGCTCTCACTCTAGTGGTAGCATGAGAGGGAGTCTACAACCCACACAAGTGGCTCAGGTAGTGCAGCTCATCCAGGATGGCACATCAATGCGAGCTGTGGCAAGAAGGTTTGCTGTGTCTGTCAGCGTAGTGTCCAGAGCATGCAGGCGCTACCAGGAGACAGGCCAGTACATCAGGAGACGTGGAGGAGGCCGTAGGAGGGCAACAACCCAGCAGCAGGACCGCTACCTCCGCCTTTGAGCAGGAGGAGCACTGCCAGAGCCCTGCAAAATGACCTCTACCATGATCTCTATATGGCACGCTGTCCATTCAGTAGAGATGAATTCGGGCCTCAGTTGAGCACCTTTATGTATCCATTTTTCTTTGGACTTCTTCATTTTCTCCATTTGTTTGCCATGCGTCCTTGATAAAAAAAAAAATAGCCTTTATTCCAATGCATTAGATGTAACATGTTGTTGTGTAGTTGAGCCCACGAGTGGATAACTCATGACATTCCATGCCAAGATTGACAAGATTCTGTAATTGACAGCGGCCCTGTCAAGCCTACCTCAAGACAAACGGACCACTCTCCCCAACATCCTGTTACGAACCCGAAATGGTCGGCTGAATGTCAGGAGGCCATCTGCAGATTCATTTTACACCCTTTAAGTACCTCAAGGGGGGGTCAAATGTAGACACTTTTACGATTTACATGTGTTAAACAGAACTCGTCAACCATCCCTAGCCGCGTCCTCAGAGCATGCGCAGACCAGCTGGCTGGTGTGTTTACAGACATATCCAATCTCTCCCGATCCCAGTCTGCTGTTCCCACATGCTACAAGAGGGCCACCATTGTTCCTGTTCCCAAGAAAGCTAAGGTAACTGAACTAAATGACTATTGCTCCATAGCACTCACTTCTGTCATCATGAAGTGCTTTGAGAGACTAGTCAAGGATCATATAGACCCATTTCAGTTTGCATACCGCTGCAATAGTAGGTCCACAGACGATGCAATCGCCATCACACTGCACACTGCCCTAACCCATCTGGACAAGAGGAATACCTATGTAAGAATGTTGTTCATTGACTACAGCTCAGCATTCAACACCATAGTACCTTCCAAGCTCATCATTAAGCTCGGGGCCCTGGGTCTAAACCCCGCCCTGTGCAACTGGGTCCTGGACTTCCTGATGGGCCTCCCCCAGGTAGTGAGGGTAGGAAACAACATCTCCACTCCGCAGATCCTCAACATTGGAGCCCCACAAGGGTGTGTGCTCAGCCCCCTCCTGTTCACCCATGACTGCGTGGCCATGCACGCCTCCAACTCAATCATCAAGTTTGCGGACGACACAACAGTGGTAGGCTTGATTACCAACAACGATGAGACGGCCTCCAGGGAGGAGGTGAGGGCACTCGGAGAGTGGTGTCAAGAAAACAACCTCTCACTCAACGTCAACAAAACAAAAGAGACGATCATGGACTTCAGGAAACAGCAGAGGGAGCACCCCCATATCCACATCGACGGGACAGCAGTGGAGAAGGTGGACAGTTTTAAGTTCCTCGGTATACTTATCACAGACTCAAACTGAAATGGTCCACCCACACAGCTTACCCCCTATTTGTTCACTACACACTGGCTACTGGTAGGCCTGTTTGAAGATCATGGTAAGACACATTGTAGTCTAGTCTAGTCGGTTGACTGCGTGTTAGGGTTACCATCACAGCTCCATTTCAGGTGTCCTGACTTTTCAGGCTACAAACAGTTCAATTTGTCAGCAAGACGCATCAATCAATATAGACCTAATCAATATAGACCTACTCAATATAGACCTAATCAATATAGACCTACTCAATATAGACCTAATCAATATAAACCTAATCAATATAGACCAACTCAATATAGACCTACTCAATATAGACCTAATCAATATAGACCTAATCAATATAGACTTAATCAATATAGACCTACTCAATATAGACCAAATCAATATAGACCTACTCAATATAGACTTAATCAATATAGACCTACTCAATATATACCTAATCAATATAGACTTAATCAATATAGACCTACTCAATATATACCTAATCAATATAGACCTAATCAATATAGACCTAATCATTAGCTGAATGTAATTAGGAACACTTCAGGTGTTTTGTAACAGATGTCTATTTCCATTCATCAAATGGGGCGAGTACACATGCAGTTTGGATGCTGGAATTATTTTGTAGTGGACATTCATGCACAGGTAGCCTGCTTTTTGAAGTGATTTGTTTGACAATCAGATGAAAATATGATGACTGGTTGTGTTCACACCACATTAAAAGGTAATACATCTTTACAGTTTAAATTCCATCTTTATTCTTAGACGCCATCTTTATTCTTGGACGCCATCTTTATTCTTGGACGCCATCTTTATTCTTGGATGCCATTTTATTCTTGGAAGCCATCTTTATTCTTGGAAGCCATCTTTATTCTTGGAAGCCATCTTTATTCTTAGACGCCATCTTTATTCTTGGAAGCCATCTTTATTCTTGGAAGCCATCTTTATTCTTGGAAGCCATCTTTATTCTTAGACACAATCTTTTTTCTTGGAAGCCATCTTTATTCTTGGAAGCCATCTTTATTCTTAGACGCCATATTTATTCTTGGAAGCCATCTTTATTCTTGGAAGCCATCTTTATTCTTGGAAGCCATCTTTATTCTTAGACACCATCTTTTTTCTTGGAAGCCATCTTTATTCTTGGAAGCCATCTTTATTCTTGGAAGCCATCTTTATTCTTAGACGCCATCTTTATTCTTGGAAGGCATCTTTATTCTTGGGCGCCATCTTTATTCTTGGAAGCCATCTTTATTCTTGGAAGCCATCTTTATTCTTGGAAGCCATCTTTATTCTTGGGCGCCATCTTTATTCTTGGAAGCCATCTTTATTCTTGGACGCCATCTTTACTCTTGGACGCCATCTTTATTCTTGGACGCCATTTTATTCTTGGAAGCCATCTCTATTCTTGGAAGCCATCTTTATTCTTGGAAGCCATCTTTATTCTTGGACGCCATCTTTATTCTTGGGCGCCATCTTTATTCTTGGGCGCCATCTTTATTCTTGGACGTCATTTTATTCTTGGAAGCCATTTTATTCTTGGAAGCCATCTTTATTCTTGGACGCCATCTTTATTCTTGGACGCCATTTTATTCTTGGACGCCATTTTATTCTTGGACGCCATTTTATTCTTGGAAGCCATCTTTATTCTTGGAGGCCATTTTGTTCTTGGACACCATTTTATTCTTGGACGCCATCTTTATTCTTGGACGCCATCTTTATTCTTGGACTCCCAAGCGCTTGCCCTCAATAGAGACCCCCCCCCCCCCCCGCGCCCCCCAAAATATCACGGTGTAATTCACACTGTGTTTAAATGCTGCTTTACCTTTATACAGTTGTTCTATGGGCTTGGCCTCGGAGTCACTAGGGGCTCGGAGGTACCGCGGGAAAATATGTTTTATCACCCTGGTAACAGAAGAATACAACAGGCTGTTTGTTACTAACAACAGTTATCACATAGAAAAATATTTCAGATTAGTTTATAAAGCTAGAATACTTACGACATCCATTTTTGGATTTATAAATAAATGATATACACTGAGTACACAACACATTAAGAACACCCTCTCTTTCCATGACATAAGACTGACCAGGTGAATCCAGGTGAAAGCTATGATCCCTTATTGATGTCACTTGTTAAATCCACTTCAATCAGTGTAGATGAAGGGGAGGAGACAGACAGGTTAAAGAAGGATTTCTAAGCCTTGAGACAATAGAGACATGGATTGTGTTACGTGTGCCATTCAGACGGTGAATGGGCAAGACAAATGATTTAAGTGCCTTTGAGCAGGGTAGGTTCCTGTGTGTATCAGTAATGGTCCACCACCCAAAGGACATCCAGTCAACTTGACACAACTGTGGGAAGCATTGGAGTCAACATGGGCCAGGATCCCTGCGGAATGGCTTTCGACACCTTGTAGAGTCTGCGGTAAAAGAGAAGTGGTGGTAGCAGTAGGGCTACTGTCTTCACCTGTCACTGTTCCCCCTGTATTCAACTACACTCACCTGGCTGGCTGTGTACCTGTGAGGACAGTTATCTTCTTTTAAAACATTGTTACAATTTTGAAAGTGGTTACATTTCTCCAGACCCATCCTTCCGCTTTCTACCAAAACAGAGACGCTGAGCTCTATTATTGTTTCAACTTCGGATTCGATCTATAAAATTAAAGTAGTTTGATATATATATACACTGCTCAAAAAAATAAAGGGAACACCTAAACAACACAATGTAACTCCAAGTTAATCACACTTCTGTGAAATCAAACTGTCCACTTAGGAAGCAACACTGATTGACAATACATTTCACATGCTGTTGTGCAAATGGAATAGACAAAAGGTGGAAATTATAGGCAATTAGCAAGACACCCCCAATAAAGGAGTGATTCTGCAGGTGGTGACCACAGACCACTTCTCAGTTCCTATGCTTCCTGGCTGATGTTTTGGTCACTTTTGAATGCTGGCGGTGCTCTCACTCTAGTGGTAGCATGAGACGGAGGAGCACTGCCAGAGCCCTGCAAAAATGACCTCCAGCAGGCCATAAATGTGCATGTGTCAGCATATGGTCTCACAAGGGCTCTGAGGATCTCATCTCGGTACCTAAAGGCAGTCAGGCTACCTCTGGCGAGCACATGGAGGGCTGTGCGGCCCCACAAAGAAATGCCACCCCACACCATGACTGACCCACCGCCAAACCGGTCATGCTGGAGGATGTTGCAGGCAGCAGAACGTTCTCCACGGCGTCTCCAGACTCTGTCACGTCTGTCACATGTGCTCATGTGCTCAGTGTGAACCTGCTTTTATCTGTGAAGAGCACAGGGCGCCAGTGGCGAATTTGCCAATATTGGTGTTCTCTGGCAAATGCCAAACGTCCTGCACGGTGTTGGGCTGTAAGCACAACCCCCACCTGTGGACGTCGGGCCCTCATACCACCCTCATGGAGTCTGTTTCTGACCGTTTGAGCAGACACATGCACATTTGTGGCCTGCTGGAGGTCATTTTGCAGGGCTCTGGCAGTGCTCCTCCTGCTCAAAGGCGGAGGTAGTGGTCCTGCTGCTGGGTTGTTGCCCTCCTACGGCCTCCTCCACGTTTCCTGATGTACTGGCCTGTCTCCTGGTAGCGCCTCCATGCTCTGGACACTACGCTGACAGACACAGCAAACCTTCTTGCCACAGCTCGCATTGATGTGCCATCCTGGATGAGCTGCACTACCTGAGCCACTTGTGTGGGTTGTAGACTCCGTCTCATGCTACCACTAGAGTGAGAGCACCGCCAGCATTCAAAAGTGACCAAAACATCAGCCAGGAAGCATAGGAACTGAGAAGTGGTCTGTGGTCA
The DNA here is from genome assembly GCF_029448725.1 of Salvelinus fontinalis. Classification (NCBI taxonomy): domain Eukaryota; kingdom Metazoa; phylum Chordata; class Actinopteri; order Salmoniformes; family Salmonidae; genus Salvelinus; species Salvelinus fontinalis. The sequence continues at coordinate 3,932,244 of NC_074690.1, forward strand.
CCACCTGCAAAATCACTCCTTTATTGGGGGTGTCTTGCTAATTGCCTAAAATTTCCACCTTTTGTCTATTCCATTTGCACAACAGCATGTGAAATTTATTGTCAATCAGTGTTGCTTCCTAAGTGGACAGTTTGATTTCACAGAAGTGTGATTGACTTGGAGTTACATTGTGTTGTTTAAGTGTTCCCTTTATTTTTTTGAGCAGTGTATATATATTTTTATATTTATGAATGAATTGACAAATACATAGAAAGTACACTCACACTCTGTCTCGTCTGGTCCCGTTGAGCAGTAGGCTCAGCTCCAGTTTGGTTGCATCATCCAGGAACGTCACTTTCTTCCCAGTCGCAAACTCAGCCTTCGCTCCCAGAGTCAGGTTCCTGATGGAAAATGACCAGATCATTTCAAATCTCAAACAGGTTTATGGGATTATAAAACCAAAAAAAGTAATATGACACATTTATGTGATGAAAATGAATCTGTATGGCTGAGAAAATAAAGATTGTCTTATCTCTACTCTACTAACTGTCCTTACCGTTGGATAGACCAAGCTACAGTGATGGGGGAACTGTTCTTACCGTTGGATAGACCAAGCTACAGTGATGGGGAACTGTTCTTACTGTTGGATAGACCAAGCTACAGTGATGGGGAACTGTTCTTACCGTTGGACAGACCAAGATACAGTGATGGGGAACTGTCCTTACCGTTGGATAGACCAAGCTACAGTGATGGGGAACTGTTCTTACCGTTGGATAGACCAAGCTACAGTGATGGGGAACTGTCCTTACCGTTGGATAGACCAAGCTACAGTGATGGGGAACTGTTCTTACCGTTGGATAGACCAAGCTACAGTGATGGGGAACTGTTCCTACCGTTGGATAGACCAAGATACAGTGATGGGGAACTGTTCTTACCGTTGGATAGACCAAGCTACAGTGATGGGGAACTGTTCCTACCGTTGGATAGACCAAGCTACAGTGACGGGAACTGTCCTTACCGTTGGATAAACCAAGCTACAGTGATGGGGGAACTGTTCCTACCGTTGGATAGACGGGGAACTGTCTCTACCGTTGGATAGACCAAGCTACAGTGATGGGGAACTGTTCTTACTGCTGGATAGACCAAGCTACAGTGATGGGGAACTGTTCTTACTGCTGGATAGACCAAGCTACTGTGATGGGGAACTGTTCTTACCGTTGGATAGACCAAGCTACAGTGATGGGGAACTGTCCTTACCGTTGGATAGACCAAGATACAGTGATGGGGAACTGTCCTTACCGTTGGATAGACCAAGCTACAGTGATGGGGAACTGTCCTTACCATTGGATAGACCAAGCTACAGTGATGGGGAACTGTCCTTACCGCTACATAGACCAAGCTACAGTGATGGGGGACTGTTCTTACCGCTACATAGACCAAGCTACAGTGATGGGGAACTGTCCTTACCGCTACATAGACCAAGCTACAGTGATGGGGAACTGTTCCTACCATTGGATAGACCAAGCTACAGTGATGGGGAACTGTTCTTACCGTTGGATAGACCAAGCTACAGTGATGGGGAACTGTTCTTACCGTTGGATAGACCAAGCTACAGTGATGGGGGAACTGTTCTTACCGTTGGATAGACCAAGCTACAGTGATGGGGAACTGTTCCTACCGTTGGATAAACCAAGCTACAGTGATGGGGAACTGTTCTTACCGTTGGATAGACCAAGCTACAGTGATGGGGAACTGTTCATACCGCTAGATAGACCAAGCTACTGTGATGGGGAACTGTTCATACCGCTAGATAGACCAAGCTACAGTGATGGGGAACTGTTTCTACCGCTAGATAGACCGAGCTACAGTGATGGGGGAACTGTTCTTACCGTTGGATAGACCAAGCTACAGTGATGGGGAACTGTTCCTACCGTTGGATAGACCAAGCTACAGTGATGGGGAACTGTTCCTACCGTTGAATAGACCAAGCTACAGTGATGAGGAACTGTTCTTACCGTTGGATAGACCAAGCTACAGTGATGGGGAACTGTCCTTACCGTTGGATAGACCAAGCTACAGTGATGGGGGACTGTTCCTACCGTTGGATAAACCAACCTACAGTGATGGGGGAACTGTTCTTACCGTTGGATAGACCAAGCTACAGTGATGGGGAACTGTTCCTACCGTTGGATAAACCAACCTACAGTGATGGGGGAACTGTTCTTACCGTTGGATAGACCAAGCTACAGTGATGGGGAACTGTTCCTACCGTTGGATAGACCAAGCTACAGTGATGGGGAACTGTCCTTACCGTTGGATAGACCAAGCTACAGTGATGGGGAACTGTTCTTACTGTTGGATAGACCAAGCTACAGTGATGGGGGAACTGTTCTCACCGTTGGATAGACCAAGCTACAGTGATGGGGAACTGTTCCTAACGTTGGATAGACCAAGCTACAGTGATGGGGGACTGTTCCAACCTCTAGATAGACCAAGCTACAGTGATGGGGAACTGTTCCTACCGTTGGATAAACCAAGCTACAGTGATGTGGGAACTGTTCTTACCGTTGGATAGACCAAGCTACAGTGATGGGGAACTGTTCTTACCGTTGGATAGACCAAGCTACAGTGATGGGGAACTGTTCCTACCGTTGGATAGACGGGGAACTGTCTCTACCGTTGGATAGACCAAGCTACAGTGATGGGGAACTGTTCTTACCGTTGGATAGACCAAGCTACAGTGATGGGGAACTGTTCTTACCGTTGGATAGACCAAGCTACAGTGATGGGGGACTGTTCTTACCGCTACATAGACCAAGCTACAGTGATGGGGAACTGTCCTTACCGCTACATAGACCAAGCTACAGTGATGGGGAACTGTTCCTACCATTGGATAGACCAAGCTACAGTGATGGGGAACTGTTCTTACCGTTGAATAGACCAAGCTACAGTGATGGGGGAACTGTTCTTACCGTTGGATAGACCAAGCTACAGTGATGGGGAACTGTTCCTACCGTTGGATAAACCAAGCTACAGTGATGGGGAACTGTTCTTACCGTTGGATAGACCAAGCTACAGTGATGGGGAACTGTTCCTACCGTTGAATAGACCAAGCTACTGTGATGGGGAACTGTTCATACCGCTAGATAGACCAAGCTACAGTGATGGGGAACTGTTTCTACCGCTAGATAGACCGAGCTACAGTGATGGGGGAACTGTTCTTACCGTTGGATAGACCAAGCTACAGTGATGGGGAACTGTTCCTACCGTTGGATAGACCAAGCTACAGTGATGGGGAACTGTTCCTACCGTTGAATAGACCAAGCTACAGTGATGGGGAACTGTTCCTACCGTTGAATAGACCAAGCTACAGTGATGGGGAACTGTCCTTACCGTTGGATAGACCAAGCTACAGTGATGGGGAACTGTTCCTACCGTTGAATAGACCAAGCTACAGTGATGGGGAACTGTCCTTACCGTTGGATAGACCAAGCTACAGTGATGTGGGAACTGTTCTTACCGTTGGATAGACCAAGCTACAGTGATGTGGGAACTGTTCTTACCGTTGGATAGACCAAGCTACAGTGACGGGGGACTGTTCTTATCGTTGGATAGACCAAGCTACAGTGATGGGGGACTGTTCCTACCTCTAGACAGACCAAGCTACAGTGATGTGGGAACTGTTCTTACCGTTGGATAGACCAAGCTACAGTGATGTGGGAACTGTTCTTACCGTTGGATAGACCAAGCTACAGTGATGGGGAACTGTTCTTACCGTTGGATAGACCAAGCTACAGTGATGGGGAACTGTACTTACCGTTGGATAGACCAAGCTACAGTGATGGGGGACTGTTCTTACCGTTGGATAGACCAAGCTACAGTGATGGGGAACTGTTCTTACCGTTGAATAGACCAAGCTACAGTAACGGGAACTGTTCTTACTGCTGGATAGACCAAGCTACAGTGATGGGGAACTGTTCTTACCTCTAGATAGACCAAGCTACAGTGATGGGGAACTGTTCTTACCGTTGGATAGACCAAGCTACAGTGATGGGGGACTGTTCTTACCGTTGGATAGACCAAGCTACAGTGATGGGGGAACTGTCCTTACCGTTGGATAGACCAAGCTACAGTGATGGGGAACTGTTCCTACCGTTGGATAGACCAAGATACAGTGATGGGGAACTGTTCTTACCGTTGGATAGACCAAGCTACAGTGATGGGGGACTGTTCTTACCTCTAGATAGACCAAGCTACAGTGATGGGGAACTGTTCTTACCTCTAGATAGACCAAGCTACAGTGATGAGGAACTGTTCCTACCGTTGGATAGACCAAGCTGTAGTGATGGGGAACTGTTCCTACCGCTAGGTAGACCAAGCTACAGTGATGGGGAACTGTCCTTACCGTTGGATAGACCAAGCTACAGTGATGGGGAACTGTTCCTATCGTTGGATAGACCAAGCTACAGTGATGGGGAACTGTTCCTACCGTTGGATAGACCAAGCTACAGTGATGGGGAACTGTTTCTACCGCTAGATAGACCGAGCTACAGTGATGGGGGAACTGTTCCTACCGTTGGATAGACCAAGCTACAGTGATGGGGGAACTGTTCCTACCGTTGGATAGACCAAGCTACAGTGATGGGGGAACTGTTCCTACCGTTGGATAGACCAAGCTACAGTGATGGGGGAACTGTTCCTACCGTTGAATAGACCAAGCTACAGTGATGGGGGAACTGTTCCTACCGTTGAATAGACCAAGCTACAGTGATGGGGAACTGTTCCTAAAGTTGGATAGACCAAGATACAGTGATGGGGAACTGTTCTTACCGTTGGATAGACCAAGCTACAGTGATGGGGAACTGTTCCTACCGTTGAATAGACCAAGCTACAGTGATGGGGAACTGTTCTTACCGTTGGATAGACCAAGCTACAGTGATGTGGGAACTGTTCTTACCGTTGGATAGACCAACCTACAGTGATGGGGGAACTGTTCCTACCGTTGGATAGACCAAGCTACAGTGATGTGGGAACTGTTCTTACCGTTGGATAGACCAAGCTACAGTGATGTGGGAACTGTTCTTACCGTTGGATAGACCAAGCTACAGTGACGGGGGAACTGTTCTTACCATTGGATAGACCAACCTACAGTGATGGGGGAACTGTTCCTACCGTTGGATAGACCAAGCTACAGTGATGTGGGAACTGTTCTTACCGTTGGATAGACCAAGCTACAGTGATGGGGAACTGTTCTTATCGTTGGATAGACCAAGCTACAGTGATGGGGGACTGTTCCTACCTCTAGACAGACCAAGCTACAGTGATGTGGGAACTGTTCTTACCGTTGGATAGACCAAGCTACAGTGATGGGGAACTGTTCTTACCGTTGGATAGACCAAGCTACAGTAACGGGAACTGTTCTTACCGTTGGATAGACCAAGCTACAGTGATGGGGGAACTGTTCTCACCGTTGGATAGACCAAGCTACAGTGATGGGGGAACTGTTCTTACCGTTGGATAGACCAAGCTACAGTGATGGGGGACTGTTCTTACCGTTGGATAGACCAAGCTACAGTGATGGGGAACTGTTCCTACCGTTGGATAGACCAAGCTACAGTGATGGGGAACTGTTCTTACCGTTGGATAGACCAAGATACAGTGATGGGGAACTGTTCTTACCATTGGATAGACCAAGCTACAGTGATGGGGAACTGTCCTTACCGTTGGATAGACCAAGCTACAGTGATGGGGGACTGTTCTTACCTCTAGATAGACCAAGCTACAGTGATGGGGAACTGTTCTTACCTCTAGATAGACCAAGCTACAGTGATGGGGAACTGTTCTTACCGTTGGATAGACCAAGCTACAGTGATGGGGGACTGTTCTTACCTCTAGATAGACCAAGCTACAGTGATGGGGAACTGTTCTTACCTCTAGATAGACCAAGCTACAGTGATGGGGAACTGTTCTTACCGTTGGATAGACCAAGCTACAGTGATGGGGGACTGTTCTTACCTCTAGATAGACCAAGCTACAGTGATGGGGAACTGTTCTTACCTCTAGATAGACCAAGCTACAGTGATGGGGAACTGTTCTTACCGTTGGATAGACCAAGCTACAGTGATGGGGGACTGTTCTTACCGTTGGATAAACCAAGCTACAGTGATGGGGAACTGTTCTTACTGTTGGATAGACCAAGCTACAGTGATGGGGAACTGTTCTTACCGTTGGATAGACCAAGCTACAGTGATGGGGAACTGTTCCTACCGTTGGATAGACCAAGCTACAGTGATGGGGAACTGTTCTTACCGTTGGATAGACCAAGATACAGTGATGGGGGAACTGTTCTTACCGTTGGATAAACCAAGCTACAGTGATGGGGGACTGTTCTTACCGTTGGATAGACCAAGCTACAGTGATGGGGGACTGTTCTTACCTCTAGATAGACCAAGCTACAGTGATGGGGAACTGTTCTTACCTCTAGATAGACCAAGCTACAGTGATGAGGAACTGTTCCTACCGTTGGATAGACCAAGCTGTAGTGATGGGGAACTGTTCCTACCGCTAGGTAGACCAAGCTACAGTGATGGGGAACTGTCCTTACCGTTGGATAGACCAAGCTACAGTGATGGGGAACTGTTCCTATCGTTGGATAGACCAAGCTACAGTGATGGGGAACTGTTCCTACCTCTAGATAGACCAAGCTACAGTGATGGGGAACTGTTCCTATCGTTGGATAGACCAAGCTACAGTGATGGGGAACTGTTCCTACCTCTAGATAGACCAAGCTACAGTGATGGGGAACTGTTCTTACCGTTGGATAGACCAAGCTACAGTGATGGGGAACTGTTCTTACCGTTGGATAGACCAAGCTACAGTGATGGGGAACTGTCCTTACCGTTGGATAGACCAAGCTACAGTGATGGGGGAACTGTCCTTACCGTTGGATAGACCAAGCTACAGTGATGGGGGAACTGTCCTTGCCGTTGGATAGACCAAGCTACAGTGATGGGGAACTGTTCTTACCGTTGGATAGACCAAGCTACAGTGATGGGGGAACTGTCCTTACCGTTGGATAGACCAAGCTACAGTGATGGGGAACTGTTCTTACCGTTGGATAGACCAAGCTACAGTGATGGGGAACTGTTCTTACCGTTGGATAAACCAAGCTACAGTAACGGGAACTGTTCTTACCGTTGGATAGACCAAGCTACAGTGATGGGGAACTGTTCTTACCGTTGGATAGACCAAGCTACAGTGATGGGGGACTGTTCTTACCGTTGGACAGACCAAGCTACAGTGATGGGGAACTGTTCTTACCGTTGGATAGACCAAGCTACAGTGATGGGGGACTGTTCTTACCGTTGGACAGACCAAGCTACAGTGATGGGGAACTGTTCTTACCGTTGGATAGACCAAGCTACAGTGATGGGGAACTGTTCTTACTGTTGGATAGACCAAGCTACAGTGATGGGGGAACTGTCCTTACCGTTGGATAAACCAAGCTACAGTGATGGGGGAACTGTTCCTACCGTTGGATAGACGGGGAACTGTCTCTACCGTTGGATAGACCAAGCTACAGTGATGGGGGAACTGTTCCTACCGTTGGATAGACGGGGAACTGTCTCTACCGTTGGATAGACCAAGCTACAGTGATGGGGAACTGTTCTTACTGCTGGATAGACCAAGCTACAGTGATGGGGGAACTGTTCTTACCGTTGAATAGACCAAGCTACAGTGATGGGGAACTGTTCTTACTGCTGGATAGACCAAGCTACAGTGATGGGGAACTGTTCTTACTGCTGGATAGACCAAGCTACAGTGATGGGGAACTGTCCTTACCGTTGGATAGACCAAGCTACAGTGATGGGGAACTGTCCTTACCGTTGAATAGACCAAGCTACAGTGATGGGGGACTGTTCTTACCGCTACATAGACCAAGCTACAGTGATGGGGAACTGTCCTTACCGCTACATAGACCAAGCTACAGTGATGGGGAACTGTTCCTACCATTGGATAGACCAAGCTACAGTGATGGGGAACTGTTCTTACTGTTGAATAGACCAAGCTACAGTGATGGGGGAACTGTTCTTACCGTTGGATAGACCAAGCTACAGTGATGGGGAACTGTTCCTACCGTTGGATAAACCAAGCTACAGTGATGGGGAACTGTTCTTACCGTTGGATAGACCAAGCTACAGTGATGGGGGACTGTTCTTACCGTTGGATAGACCAAGCTACAGTGATGGGGAACTGTTCATACCGCTAGATAGACCAAGCTACAGTGATGGGGAACTGTTTCTACCGCTAGATAGACCGAGCTACAGTGATGGGGGAACTGTTCTTACCGTTGGATAGACCAAGCTACAGTGATGGGGAACTGTTCCTACCGTTGGATAGACCAAGCTACAGTGATGGGGAACTGTTCCTACCGTTGAATAGACCAAGCTACAGTGATGAGGAACTGTTCTTACCGTTGGATAGACCAAGCTACAGTGATGGGGAACTGTCCTTACCATTGGATAGACCAAGCTACAGTGATGGGGGAACTGTTCTCACCGTTGGATAGACCAAGCTACAGTGATGGGGAACTGTTCCTAACGTTGGATAGACCAAGCTACAGTGATGGGGGAACTGTTCCTACCGTTGGATAGACCAAGCTACAGTGATGGGGAACTGTTCATACCGTTGGATAGACGGGGAACTGTCTCTACCGTTGGATAGACCAAGCTACAGTGATGGGGAACTGTTCTTACTGCTGGATAGACCAAGCTACAGTGATGGGGGACTGTTCTTACCGTTGAATAGACCAAGCTACAGTGATGGGGAACTGTTCTTACTGCTGGATAGACCAAGCTACAGTGATGGGGGAACTGTTCCTAACGTTGGATAGACCAAGCTACAGTGATGGGGAACTGTCCTTACCGTTGGATAGACCAAGCTACAGTGATGGGGGAACTGTCCTTACCGTTGGATAAACCAAGCTACAGTGATGGGGGAACTGTTCCTACCGTTGGATAGACGGGGAACTGTCTCTACCGTTGGATAGACCAAGCTACAGTGATGGGGGAACTGTTCCTACCGTTGGATAGACGGGGAACTGTCTCTACCGTTGGATAGACCAAGCTACAGTGATGGGGGAACTGTTCTTACCGTTGAATAGACCAAGCTACAGTGATGGGGAACTGTTCTTACTGCTGGATAGACCAAGCTACAGTGATGGGGAACTGTTCTTACTGCTGGATAGACCAAGCTACTGTGATGGGGAACTGTCCTTACCGTTGGATAGACCAAGCTACAGTGATGGGGAACTGTCCTTACCGTTGGATAGACCAAGCTACAGTGATGGGGGACTGTTCTTACCGCTACATAGACCAAGCTACAGTGATGGGGAACTGTCCTTACCGCTACATAGACCAAGCTACAGTGATGGGGAACTGTTCCTACCATTGGATAGACCAAGCTACAGTGATGGGGGAACTGTTCTTACCGTTGGATAGACCAAGCTACAGTGATGGGGAACTGTTCTTAGCGTTGGATAGACCAAGCTACAGTGACGGGAACTGTTCTTACCGTTGAATAGACCAAGCTACAGGGATGGGGGAACTGTCCTTACCGTTGGATAGACCAAGCTACAGTGATGGGGAACTGTCCTTACCGTTGGATAGACCAAGCTACAGTGATGGGGAACTGTCCTTACCGCTACATAGACCAAGCTACAGTGATGGGGAACTGTCCTTACCGTTGGATAGACCAAGCTACAGTGATGGGGAACTGTTCCTACCGTTGGATAAACCAACCTACAGTGTTGGGGGAACTGTTCCTACCGTTGAATAGACCAAGCTACAGTGATGGGGGAACTGTCCTTACCGTTGGATAGACCAAGCTACAGTGATGGGGAACTGTTCCTACCGTTGGATAAACCAACCTACAGTGTTGGGGGAACTGTTCCTACCGTTGAATAGACCAAGCTACAGTGATGGGGGAACTGTTCTTACCGTTGGATAGACCAAGCTACAGTGATGGGGAACTGTTCCTACCGTTGGATAGACCAAGCTACAGTGATGGGAAACTGTTCTTACCGTTGGATAGACCAAGCTACAGTGATGGGGAACTGTTCTTACCGTTGGATAGACCAAGCTACAGTGATGGGGAACTGTTCTTACCGTTGGATAGACCAAGCTACAGTGATGGGGAACTGTTCTTACCGTTGGATAGACCAAGCTACAGTGATGGGGAACTGTTCTTACCGTTGGATAGACCAAGATACAGTGATGGGGAACTGTCCTTACCGTTGGATAGACCAAGCTACAGTGATGGGGAACTGTCCTTACCGTTGGATAAACCAACCTACAGTGATGGGGAACTGTTCTTACCGTTGGATAAACCAAGCTACAGTGATGTGGGAACTGTTCTTACCGTTGGATAGACCAAGCTACAGTGATGGGGAACTGTTCTTACCGTTGGATAGACCAAGCTACAGTGATGGGGAACTGTTCTTACCGTTGGATAGACCAAGCTACAGTGATGGGGAACTGTTCCTTGGAGCTGAGCATCTCCATGATGTTAGTTCTACTGGGAGGACTGATGGTCCACAGACTGTTAGAGCTGCCCTCCAACTCAGCTATGGTCAGGTCCTCTGGCATGTAGTACTCCAGCCACTGCATCGCTTCCTGTTTCGGGGGAGGACAGGAGGGATGAGAATATTGTCCCTCTGTTACTAAGGAGATTTGTCCTATGCTTGGCTACCAACCCAGTGAGACAAACACACACATAGTAGTCGCATAAAATACTTGTAACCGTGTACTTACAGGATAGGACTGGTATGACCTCATGAAGGTGCCATGGATGTCATGTTTGGAGACTTCTCTGAGCTGGTTCTGCTGAGCACTCATAGTGAAGATCGGCTGGAAGACATAACGTAGAGATATAATCTACAGAACAAAACAAAACTGTCTGACTGACTGATCCCGATCAACTGATGGACCCATCAAGGGTAGAGCCTTAGTTCTGAGCTGTTACAGTACCTGGAACCCGGCCAGGGTGATGGAGAAGGAGACGTCCAGTGGTCTGTTGACCACCCCCACCACAGACTTGATCAGAGACATGAAGAGTAGAGGGAACCAGATGATACAGATCAGAAGCATGACGATCATCCCTCCCATCCCATACTTCACCACCGGCTTCTTCGCTTGGCCCCGCGGCTGGGGGTATCTCTGGAGGGGGAGGGGGGAGAGAAGGACTATAGTTATGGACTGAGGGTACCACTGGAGAGGAGGTCTATAGTTATGGACTGAGGGTACCTCCTGAACTTATTTAGGCTTGCCATAACAAAGGGGTTGAATACTAATTGACCTAAGACATTTCAGCTTTTCATTTTTAATTCATTTGTAAAAATGTCTATAAACATAATTTCACTTTGACATTATGGGGTATTGTGGGTAGGCAAGTGACAAAAAAAAAATCCCAATTGAATCCATCTGAAATTCCATCCGTAACACAACAACATATGGGAAAAGTCGAGATGTGTGGAGGATACACAACCTACCCTCTCTGACTCCCTCCAGCACTTGAGGACGAAGATGTGAGCGTAGATGTCTTCCATACAGATCCAAGAGGATAAAGACAGAGAGGTGTCAGTCCAGACCCAGTCCATTACCGCACGCAGCTCAGACAGGAACGGGATCAGACGGAACCTGGAAGGGGAACACTGGGGTTAGGACACTCAATTCACAGCCTATTTCTCATATATATAGCATGTTGAATTATGCAAGGGAGAGAGAATTTGTGACTACTGGTCGAGTTGGAGTCAAGTTACGAGCCCTGGACTCGAGTACTACAACCCTGGTGTACAATTTGAGACTTGCACATTGTGCAACAGTGACATTCAGTGCATTCAACCTCTTTATCATCATTTTGTTAACTTCTTGTCAATAGGGGGGCGCTGTTTTCACTTTGGAAAAAATCGTGCCCAAATTAAACTGCCTCGTACTCTATTCTAGATCATACAATATGCATATTATTATTACTATTGGATAGAAAACACTGTGACGTTTCTAAAACTGTTTGAAATATATCTGTGAGTAAAACAGAACTCATTTGGCAGCAAACTTCCATACGAGAAGTGAAAAATCTGAAAACGAGGCTCTGTTTCAGGGCCTGCCTATTCAACTGGCTTTTATTTATCGATATGTATGCACTTCATACGCCTTCCACTAGATGTCAACAGGCAGTGGAAGGTGGAATGGGGTGTCTAGCTTGATCTGAGGCCGAATAAGAGCTTTTGGAGAGACAGGTCCGGTATTTTCTTTGTCTTCGACGGCGCGCGAGGAACCTCGACATTGTCTTCTGAAAAGCGTTCAGTATACACGGCGAATATCTCCGGCTCTGATTTTATTTGATACATATGATAATAACATCATAAAGTAGGTTTTTTCAATCGAGTTTTATCAGTTTATTCAACGTTTATTGGGACTTTTGGAGTTTTCCGTTCTTTGCGCCAAGAGAGGATGGGAATGTTAGCAACCTTGGCTAGCATTGTGGCGCAAATTCGACAGAAGAAATGGACATTCTAAAACCAAACAACGATTTATTCTGGACCAAGGACTCCTTGTACAACATTCTGATGGAAGCTCAGCAAAAGTAAGAAAACATTTATGATGTTATTTCGTATTTCTGTGTAAAATGTTGACTCCTATTCTCCGCCGTGTTGGTGAGTGCTGTCTCACAATAACTCAAGCTGTATGTTATGGTAAAGTTATTTTTAAAAATCTAACACAGCGGTTGCATTAAGAACCAGTGTATCTTTCATTTGCCATACAACAAGTATTTTTATGTAAAGTTTATGATGAGTTCTTTGGTCAGATTAGGTGAGTGTCCAAATTATCTCCGGAGATTCTGGTGAATCGTTACGTATTCACAATGTATAACCAGGATTTGTAGCTATAAATATGCACATTTTCGAACAAAACATAAATGTATTGTATAACATGATGTTATAAGACTGTCATCTGATGAAGTTGTCCAAAGGTTAGTGATTCATTTTATATCTTTTGCTGGTTTTTGCGAAAGCTACCTTTGCGGTGAATAAATGCGTTTGTGTGTTTGGCTATTGTGGTAAGCTAATATAATTCTATATTGTGTTTTCGCTGTAAAACACTTAAAAAATCGGAAATATTGTCTGGATTCACAAGATGTTTGTCTTTCATTTGCTGTACACCATGTATTTTTCATAAATGTTTCATGATGAGTATTTATCTATTTCACGTTGCTCTCTGTAATTATTCTGGCTGCTTTGGTGCTATTTTTGATGGTGGCTGCAATGTAAAACTATGATTTATACCTCAAATATGCACATTTTCGAACAAAACATAAATGTATTGTATAACATGTTACAAGACTGTCAGCTGATGAAGTTGTTTCTTGGTTAGTGACTCATTTTATCTCTATTTTGTTGGTTTTGTGAAAGCTACCTATGCGGTGGAAACATGGTGAAAATATGCGGTTGTGTGTTTGGCTATTGTGGTTAGCTAATAGAAATACATATTGTGTTTTCGCTGTAAAACATTTTAAAAATCGGAAATTATGGCTGGATTCACAAGATGTTTATCTTTCATTTGCTGTATTGGACTTGTGATTTCATGAAAATTATATTATATGATATCCCTGTCCCGTTAGGCTAGGCTATGCTAGTCAGCTTTTTTGATGAGGAGGATCCCGGATCCGGGAGAGAGAAGCGGTAGAGGTTTTAAGTTACAGTCTTATTCTAAAATGGAATAAATAGTTTTTCCCCCCCTTATCAATCAACACACAATAACCCATAATGACAAAGCAAAAACAGGTTTGTAGAAAATTTTGCAAATGCTTAAATTTAAAAAAAAACTTAAACATCACATTTACATCAGTATTCAGACCCATTAATCAGTACTTTGTTGAAGCACCTTTGGCAGCGATTACAGCCTCGAGTCTTCTTTGGTATGACGTTTGGCACACCTGTATTTGTGGAATTTCTCCCATTCTTCTCCACAGATCCTCTCACGCTCTGTCAGGTTGGATAGGGAGCGTCGCTGCACAGCTGTTCAGGTCTCTCAAGAGATGTTAAATCGGGTTCAAGTCCGGGCTCTGGCTGGGCCACTCAAGGACATTTAGAGACTTGTCCCAAAGCCACTCCTGCGTTGTCTTGGCTGTGTGCTTAGGGTCGTTGTCCTGTTGGAAGGTGAACATTCGCCCCAGTCTGAGGTCCTGAGCGCTCTGGAGCAGGTTTTCATCAAGGATCTCTCTGTAATTTACTCCGTTCATCTTTCCCTTGATCCTGACTAGTCTCCCAGTCCCTGCCGCTGAAAAACATCCCCACACCCTTATGCTGCCACCACCATGCTTCACCTTAGGGATGGTGCCAGGTTTCCTCCAGATGTGACTCTTGGCATGCAGGCCAAAAAGTTCCATCTTGGTTTCATCAGACCAGAGAATCTTGTTTCTCATGGTCTGAGAGTCCTTTAGGTGCCTTTTGGCAAACTCCAAGCAGGCTGTCATGTGTCTTTTACTGAATAGTGGCTTCCGTCTGGCCACTCTACCATAAAGGCCTGATTGGTGGAGTGCTGCAGAGATGGTTTTCCTTCTGGAAGGTTCTCCCATCTCCACAAAGGGCCTCTGGAGCTCTGTCAGAGTGACCATTGGGTTCTTGTTCACCTCCCTGACCAAGGCCCTTCTCCCCCGATTTCTCAGTTTGGCCGGGCGGCCAGCTCTAGGAAGAGTCTTGATTGGTTCCAATCTTCTTCCATTTAAGAATGACGGAGGCCACTGTGTTCTGCAGGACCTTCAATGCTGCAGAAATGTTTTGGTACCCTTCCCCAGATCTGTGCCTCGATTTTGATCTGAAGGCTTGGTTTTCACTCTGACATACACTGTCAACTGTGGGACCTTATATAGACAGGTGTGTGCTTTTCCAAATCATGTCCAATCAATTGAATTTACCACAGGTGGACTCTAATCAAGTTGTAGAAACATCAAGGATGATCAATGGAAACAGGATGCACCGGATCTAAATTTCGAGTCTCATAGCAAAGGGTCTGAATACTTATGTAAATAAGGTGTTTCTGTTTTAAATGTTTTCCTAAATTTGAAATAATTGTAAAAAATATGTTTTCGCTTTGTCATTATGGGGTATTGTGTGTAGATTTTAACTGTAACGTAACAAAAACATTCTTATCGGCAGACTCAACAGCCTTGGTTTCTCAAATGACTGCCTCGCCTGGTTCACCAACTACTTCTCCGATAGAGTTCAGTGTGTCAAATCGGAAGGGCCTGCTGTCCCGGACCTCTGGCAGTCTCTATGGGGGTACCACAGGGTTAAATTCTCAGGTCGACTCTCTTCTCTCAACATACCCTCGTAAAACTGACCATCCTACCGATCCTCGACTTCTCTTACCTCTCTTATCCTACCTCATTTGCACACACTCTATATAGATTTTTCTACTGTATTATTATTGTGTTATTGACTGTATGTTTGTTTATCCCATGTGTAAATCTGTATTGTTTTTGTCGCACTGCTTTGCTTTATCTTGGCCAGGTCGCAGTTGCAAATGAGAACTTGTTCTCAACTGGCCTACCTGGTTAAATAAAGTTGAAATTAAATTTTAAAAAACATTTAAAAAGGTGTCTGAATATTTTCCCTGTATGTTGAATGTGACTTGAATATATGAGTTGAATGTCTTACTACATACATCCTGCCGTGTCCCAACTCACCCTTGAAACAGGAAGAGGTTGGTGTAGTTGTAGCTCTTGGTGAGGCAGTTACCCAGGACCCTGGTGGGGTAGCCACAGCGGATCTGATAGGCTGACAGCCCAAAGTAGATACACTTGATAAAGTACCACAGCTTGGCTACTGTGTTCTCATTGAAACGCCTGCAAAGTGGACAGAGGTACAAACCCTGATAAACACGGTTACTAATGCTGAACACGGTTACTAATGCTGAACACGGTTACTAATGCTGAACACGGTTACTAATGCTGAACACGGTTACTAATGATAAACACGGTTACTAATGATAAACACGGTTACTAATGATAAACACGGTTACTAATGATAAACACGGTTACTAATGCTGAACACGGTTACTAATGATAAACACGGTTACTAATGCTAAACACGGTTACTAATGATAAACACGGTTACTAATGCTGAACACGGTTACTAATGATAAACACGGTTACTAATGATAAACACGGTTACTAATGATAAACACAGTTACTAATGCTGAACACGGTTACTAATGATAAACACGGTTACTAATGATAAACACGGTTACTAATGCTGAACACGGTTACTAATGATAAACACGGTTACTAATGATAAACACGGTTACTAATGCTAAACACGGTTACTAATGATAAACACGGTTACTAATGATAAACACGGTTACTAATGATAAACACGGTTACTAATGATAAACACGGTTACTAATGCTAAACATGGTTACTAATGATAAACACGGTTACTAATGATAAACACAGTTACTAATGATAAACACAGTTACTAATGATAAACACGGTTACTAATGATAAACACGGTTACTAATGATAAACATGGTTACTAATGATAAACACGGTTACTAATGCTGAACACGGTTACTAATGATAAACACGGTTACTAATGATAAACACGGTTACTAATGCTGAACACGGTTACTAATGATAAACACGGTTACTAATGATAAACACGGTTACTAATGCTAAACACGGTTACTAATGATAAACACGGTTACTAATGCTAAACATGGTTACTAATGATAAACACGGTTACTAATGCTGAACACGGTTACTAATGATAAACACGGTTACTAATGATAAACACGGTTACTAATGCTGAACACGGTTACTAATGATAAACACGGTTACTAATGCTGAACACGGTTACTAATGATAAACACGGTTACTAATGATAAACACGGTTACTAATGATAAACACGGTTACTAATGATAAACACGGTTACTAATGATAAACACGGTTACTAATGATAAACACGGTTACTAATGATAAACACGGTTACTAATGATAAATACGGTTACTAATGATAAACACGGTTACTAATGCTGAACACGGTTACTAATGATAAACACGGTTACTAATGCTGAACACGGTTACTAATGATAAACACGGTTACTAATGATAAACACGGTTACTAATGATAAACACGGTTACTAATGATAAATACGGTTACTAATGATAAACACGGTTACTAATGCTGAACACGGTTACTAATGATAAACACGGTTACTAATGCTGAACACGGTTACTAATGATAAACACGGTTACTAATGATAAACACGGTTACTAATGATAAACACGGTTACTAATGATAAACACAGTTACTAATGCTGAACATGGTTACTAATGATAAACACGGTTACTAATGATAAACACGGTTACTAATGATAAACACGGTTACTAATGATAAACACGGTTACTAATGATAAACACAGTTACTAATGATAAACACGGTTACTAATGCTAAACACGGTTACTAATGATAAACACGGTTACTAATGCTGAACACGGTTACTAATGATAAACACGGTTACTAATGCTGAACACGGTTACTAATGATAAACACGGTTACTAATGATAAACACGGTTACTAATGCTGAACACGGTTACTAATGATAAACACGGTTACTAATGATAAACACAGTTACTAATGATAAACACGGTTACTAATGATAAACACGGTTACTAATGATAAACACAGTTACTAATGCTAAACACGGTTACTAATGATAAACACGGTTACTAATGATAAACACGGTTACTAATGATAAACACAGTTACTAATGATAAACACGGTTACTAATGATAAACACAGTTACTAATGCTAAACACGGTTACTAATGATAAACACGGTTACTAATGCTAAACACGGTTACTAATGATAAACACGGTTACTAATGACACATCCTTAATCGATCACAAGCCCCATAGGGACTCATGCAGATCTGAAAAAACTGGATATGTTTACAAATTAACTAATTCAATCAATCAAATGAATTGATATCAGATGAAGGAACTAATCAACACAGAAAGGAGAGAAATTTATTTCTCAGCGACTCCAGGCAGGATGAAGAACAGCCAGAAATAGCCTATGACCATTAGCATATAAAGCCTTATAGATGTGATTATAATGCATTATGAAGAGGGTGTTTATAGGAAGTGTTAGGCATGGTTGTTACCTCAGAGTCCGGGCAGGATGAAGAACATCCAGAAGTGGATCCCATAACTAATTAACCAATTAACCAATGAACATCACAAGGTGAGTATTTACCTCTCAGAGAGTCCGGGGAGGATGAAGAACATCCAGAAGTGGATCCCATAACTAATTAACCAATTAACCAATGAACATCACAAGGAAAGTATTCACCTATCAGAGAGTCTGGGCAGGATGAAGAACATCCAGAAGTGGATCCCATAACTAATTAACTAATTAACCAATTAACCAATAAACATCACAAGGAAAGTATTCACCTATCAGAGAGTCCGGGGAGGATGAAGAACATCCAGAAGTGAATCCCGAACACCAGGACCACCTGGAAGATGACTTTCCCCAGCACTGTCTTCTTGAGGTACAGGGCCCGGTCCACCACCATGGTCCCAAACTGGATCAGAACCATCACCAGGAAGGCTCCGGGAACCTGGTCCTCCGACAGAGACGACGTGAAGTCGGCTCCCGTTGAGTGTTTCTGAGGAGAAGAAGAAGTAATTAATGTCAAATTTTTAATATGTGATCCCTGCGGGAATTGAACCCATAACTTTGGTGTTGCTAAGACCACATGGTTACCGACTGAGGCACACAGGACCCTGCTGACTGTTTTTGACGGGATGATAAGATCATGTCAAATGTAAAGAGACTAGCTACACATACGTACCCCAAAAGCAGAAAAACCGAAGACGATGATGATGAAGTCGACGGTGTCGGCCAGGAACATGAGGACATAGACGTCTGTCAAAGCGCTGTACTCTGGATGGACCAGGTTGTAGAAGAACTGACGGATGGGCAGGTACACCTTCATGATCCTGGAGAGAATACAAAACAAATTTACAAGAATATTATGTTAGGTTAATTTTATGACAAAAGAGACATTTAATAAATCAATCAATCAATCAACCAAGCCCACCTCTTGATAGTGAAGGTCTTGGCTTTGATCATCTGTTCTTTGAGCTTCTCCACGATCAGCTGTTTCTTGGTCTTCTGCTGCACTGACACCTCGCCCCCGTCTCTACGGCTACTGTTCCTGGAGTTGATGCTGCCTGGGGAAACCATGGCAACGCATGTCAACGAGCTAAAGGCTAGATTTAATGAGCTTACATCTCTAAATGTATTGAGCGAGGCGCCATTCCTATTGTAAAGTAAGTGGCTAATTAGCTAAGTAAAATAAGTAAGTAGGCAAGTAAAGTACAGTAAGTAGCCAAGTAAAGTACAGTAAACTAAGTAGCCTAGCAAAGTAAAGTAAAGTACATTAAGTAGCCAAGTAAATTAAGTAGCCAAGTAAAGTACAGTAAGTAGTCAAGTAAAGTAAGGTACAGTAAGTAGCCACATACATTAAAGTACAGTAAGTAGCCACGTAAAGTACAGTAAGTAGCCACGTAAAGTACAGTAAGTAGCCACGTAAAGTACAGTAAGTAGCCACGTAATGTACAGTAAGTAGCCACGTAAAGTACAGTAAGTAGCCACATACATTAAAGTACAGTAAGTAGCCACGTAAAGTACAGTAAGTAGCCACGTAATGTACAGTAAGTAGCCACGTAAAGTACAGTAAGTAGCCACATACATTAAAGTACAGTAAGTAGCCACGTAAAGTACAGTAAGTAGCCACGTAATGTACAGTAAGTAGCCACATACATTAAAGTACAGTAAGTAGCCACGTAAAGTACAGTAAGTAGCCACGTAAAGTACAGTAAGTAGCCACGTAATGTACAGTAAGTAGCCACGTAATGTACAGTAAGTAGCCACGTAAAGTACAGTAAGTAGCCACGTAAAGTACAGTAAGTAGCCATGTAAAGTACAGTAAGTAGCCACGTAAAGTACAGTAAGTAGCCACATACATTAAAGTACAGTAAGTAGCCACGTAAAGTACAGTAAGTAGCCACGTAAAGTACAGTAAGTAGCCACGTAATGTACAGTAAGTAGCCACGTAAAGTACAGTAAGTAGCCACGTAAAGTAAAGTATAGAGTGCATGGCACTTGCAATGCCAGGGTTGTGGGTTCGATTCCCACGAAGAAATATGAAAATGGAAGACACTCACTAAGTCGCTCTGGATAAGAGCGTCTGCTAAATGACTAACATGTAGAATGTAAATATAAAGTAGCCAAGTAAAGAATGTGTCCTTACCTCTCTTGGAGCGTACAGAGTGGACTGACTGGTGGGAGATATGAGACCCTGCACTGGAGCTCTTCCTTCTCTGGTAGGTCTGCTGCTGTTGCTGGAGGTAGTGCACGGGGACGTGTACAGAGTCCACGGAGGTGCCCACGCCCAGATTCATAGACCTGAGGGTCTGTATCGACCCCTTCCTCTCGCGGGGGTTGGACGGCACGGGAGTGGCGTCCCTCTCCTTCTCGTCTTCCTTCGACTCGGTGTCCTGGCGAAGGATCTCCTTCTTGGTGTCCTTACGGTCGTCTTCGTCCCAGAGACCATGACACTACGACGGGAGAGTGTAGAGGAAAGGTAGGGTACCAATAGTAGAGTATGAAACAAAACAATCACATTGTATTACGATCTGAGACCGAGAGATGTAAGTAATACCTATTTGACAATAACAGTTCTGTCATATTGATCTTGATCAGTTAACCAAATTCCCAGTTTAGTATGATCACTCATACAATACGCCCCATTTGATCCTGGTCCTAGATCAGCACTCTTTCTCTGAAACGCTTTATGAATTACAGGCCCAGAGCTGTGGATAATGAAGACCTGATCCTAGATCAGCCCAGATCTGTGGATAATGAAGACCTGATCCTAGATCAGCCGTACCTTCAGGATGGACCTGTGGAAGAAGAGAGCCAGAAGCTGTATGAGGTCGCAGACGACGTATCCGTCTTTCTTCTCCACTCCGATGATGTTGGGAGGGTGGTAGGGTTTATTCCCGTTCACCTTCGGGTTCTGGTTGAAGGGAAAGAAGCCAAACTGGAAGAAATACTTGATGACGATGGCGACCTAGAAGAGAAGACATGCAAACGAAACACGACAATAATATAGAGGCAGTAAAGAGATCCCATCGAATTTCACTGAAACAATGGAAACGCCATGGCAACACACGTCCCCCCCCCCCCCCTCTCCGAGGGAAAGATTCAGAATGTCCTGATTGCCCCCCCCCCCCCCAGAAAAATGTGCCTACATTTTAGGCTACTGTTTCTATGCGTCTTTCACACTATGTTGAGGTAAAAATCAGATTATAACGGTATGGAGGTCAACCCCAATACATGTTGATGTCATTATCAACTGTATTACACTTGTAAAAAGTACCATCGCAGGTTTGCATATAACTAGCTATGCTACCAGCTTACACGAACGGGAGTTAGCATTCTGCACTCATTTTTGCGAAACCCTGAAAAGGACTATTTTTAAATATTATATTATATAATATTATATATTATAATATTATACTAAATATTATATTATAAAAACAGCCAAAGATAAAAAAAAAACACTGGACTGTTTGAACTCCATCTCGACATTCAAAGACTCACTCATGGACTCTCTTACTGACAGTTGTGGCTGCTTTGTGTGATGTATTGTTGTCTCTACCTTCTTGCCCTTTGTGCTCTTGTCTGTCCTAACAATGTTACCATGTTTGTACCATGTTGTGTGCTGCTACCATGCTGTGTTGTCATGTGTTGCTACCATGCTGTGTTGTCATGTGTTGCTACCATGCTGTGTTGTCATGTGTTGCTACCATGCTGTGTTGTCATGTGTTGCTACCATGCTGTGTTGTCATGTGTTGCTACCATGCTGTGTTGTCATGCTGTGTTGTCATGTGATGCTACCATGCTGTGTTGTCATGTGTTGCTACCATGCTGTGTTGTCATGCGTTGCTACCATGCTGTGTTGTCATGTGTTGCTACCATGTTGTGTTGCTACCATGCTGTGTTGTCATGTGTTGCTACCATGCTGTGTTGTCATGCTGTGTTGTCATGTGTTGCTACCATGCTGTGTTGTCATGCTGTGTTGTCATGCTGTGTTGTCATGCTGTGTTGTCATGCTGTGTTGTCATGCTGTGTTGTCATGCTGTGTTGTCATGTTGTGTTGCTACCATGCTGTGTTGTCATGCTGTGTTGTCATGTGATGCTACCATGCTGTGTTGTCATGCTGTGTTGTCATGTGATGCTACCATGCTGTGTTGTCATGTGTTGCTACCATGCTGTGTTGTCATGCTGTGTTGTCATGCGTTGCTACCATGCTGTGTTGTCATGTGTTGCTACCATGCTGTGTTGTCATGCTGTGTTGTCATGTGATGCTACCATGCTGTGTTGTCATGTTGTGTTGCTACCATGCTGTGTTGCCATGCTGTGTTGTCATGCGTTGCTACCATGCTGTGTTGTCATGCTGTGTTGTCATGTGATGCTACCATGCTGTGTTGTCATGCTGTGTTGTCATGCTGTGTTGTCATGCGTTGCTACCATGCTGTGTTGTCATGTGTTGCTACCATGCTGTGTTGTCATGTGTTGCTACCATGCTGTGTTGTCATGTGTTGCTACCATGCTGTGTTGTCATGCGTTGCTACCATGCTGTGTTGTCATGCTGTGTTGTCATGTGTTGCTACCATGCTGTGTTGTCATGCTGTGTTGTCATGTGTTGCTACCATGCTGTGTTGTCATGCGTTGCTACCATGCTGTGTTGTCATGTGTTGCTACCATGCTGTGTTGTCATGTGTTGCTACCATGCTGTGTTGTCATGCTGTGTTGTCATGTGATGCTACCATGCTGTGTTGTCATGCGTTGCTACCATGCTGTGTTGTCATGCTGTGTTGTCATGTGTTGCTACCATGCTGTGTTGTCATGCGTTGCTACCATGCTGTGTTGTCATGTGTTGCTACCATGCTGTGTTGTCATGTGTTGCTACCATGCTGTGTTGTCATGTTGTGTTGCTACCATGCTGTGTTGTCATGCGTTGCTACCATGCTGTGTTGTCATGTGTTGCTACCATGCTGTGTTGTCATGTGATGCTACCATGCTGTGTTGTCATGTGTTGCTACCATGCTGTGTTGTCATGTGTTGCTACCATGCTGTGTTGTCATGTGTTGCTACCATGCTGTGTTGTCATGTGATGCTACCATGCTGTGTTGTCATGTGTTGCTTCCATGCTGTGTTGTCATGTGTTGCTACCATGCTGTGTTGTCATGCGTTGCTACCATGCTGTGTTGTCATGTGTTGCTACCATGCTGTGTTGTCATGCTGTGTTGTCATGTGTTGCTACCATGCTGTGTTGTCATGCGTTGCTACCATGCTGTGTTGTCATGTTGTGTTGTCATGTGTTGCTACCATGCTGTGTTGTCATGTGTTGCTACCATGCTGTGTTGTCATGTGTTGCTACCATGCTGTGTTGTCATGCTGTGTTGCTACCATGCTGTGTTGTCATGTTGTGTTGCTACCATGCTGTGTTGTCATGTGTTGCTACCATGCTGTGTTGTCATGCTGTGTTGTCATGTGTTGCTACCATGCTGTGTTGTCATGTGTTGCTACCATGCTGTGTTGTCATGCGTTGCTACCATGCTGTGTTGTCATGCTGTGTTGTCATGTGTTGCTACCATGCTGTGTTGTCATGTGTTGCTACCATGTTGTGTTGTCATGTTGTGCTGCTACCATGCTGTGTTGTCATGTGTTGCTACCATGCTGTGTTGTCATGCGTTGCTACCATGCTGTGTTGTCATGTTGTGTTGCTACCATGCTGTGTTGTCATGTTGTGTTGCTACCATGCTGTGTTGTCAAGTTGTGTTGCTACCATGCTGTGTTGTCATGTTGTGTTGCTACCATGCTGTGTTGTCATGCGTTGCTACCATGCTGCGTTGTCATGTGTTGCTACCATGCTGTGTTGTCATGTTGTGTTGCTACCATGCTGTGTTGTCATGCATTGCTACCATGCTGTGTTGTCATGCTGTGTTGTCATGTGATGCTACCATGCTGTGTTGTCATGTGATGCTACCATGCTGTGTTGTCATGTGTTGCTACCATGCTGTGTTGTCATGCGTTGCTACCATGCTGTGTTGTCATGCTGTGTTGTCATGTGATGCTACCATGTTGTGTTGTCATGTGTTGCTACCATGCTGTGTTGTCATGTGTTGCTACCATGCTGTGTTGTCATGTGTTGCTACCATGCTGTGTTGTCATGTGTTGCTACCATGCTGTGTTGTCATGTGTTGCTACCATGCTGTGTTGTCATGCGTTGCTACCATGCTGTGTTGTCATGTGTTGCTACCATGCTGTGTTGTCATGTGTTGCTACCATGCTGTGTTGTCATGTTGTGTTGCTACCATGCTGTGTTGTCATGCTGTGTTGTCATGCTGTGTTGTCATGCTGTGTTGTCATGTGATGCTACCATGCTGTGTTGTCATGTGTTGCTACCATGCTGTGTTGTCATGTGTTGCTACCATGCTGTGTTGTCATGTGTTGCTACCATGCTGTGTTGTCATGTGTTGCTACCATGCTGTGTTGTCATGTGTTGCTACCATGCTGTGTTGTCATGTTGTGTTGCTACCATGCTGTGTTGTCATGTGTTGCTACCATGCTGTGTTGTCATGTGTTGCTACCATGCTGTGTTGTCATGTTGTGTTGCTACCATGCTGTGTTGTCATGTGTTGCTACCATGCTGTGTTGTTTTCTTAGGTCTCTCTTTATGTAATGTTGTGGTATCTCTCTTCTCGTGATGTGTGTTTTGTCCTACATTTTTATTTTTAATACCAGCCACCCGTCCCCGCAGGAGTACTTTTGTCTCTTAGTATTGTAAATAAGGATTTGTTCTTAATTGACTTGCCAAGTTAAATAACGGTAAAAAATAAGCAAAAACACTTCAGATGAATGGACTGACTGTTCTTCAGATTAATGCACTGACTGTTCTTCAGATTAATGAACTGACTGTTCTTCAGATGAATGGACTGACTGTTCTTCAGATTAATGCACCGACTGTTCTTCAGATTAATGACTGACTGTTCTTCAGATTAATGACTGACTGTTCTTCAGATTAATGAATTGACTGTTCTTCAGATTAATGAACTGACTGTTCTTCAGATTAATGAACTGACTGTTCTTCAGATTAATGACTGACTGTTCTTCAGATGAATGAACTGACTGTTATTCAGATTAATGACTGACTGTTCTTCAGATGAATGAATTGACTGTTCTTCAGATTAATGACTGACCGTTCTTCAGATTAATGAACTGACTGTTCTTCAGATTAATGAAGTGACTGTTCTTCATATTAATGAACTGACTGTTCTTCAGATTAATGAATTGACTGTTCTTCAGATTAATGACTGACCGTTCTTCAGATTAATGAACTGACTGTTCTTCAGATTAATGAAGTGACTGTTCTTCATATTAATGAACTGACTGTTCTTCAGATGAATGAACTGACTGTTCTTCAGATTAATGAACTGACTGTTCTTCAGATTAATGAACTGACTGTTCTTCAGATTAATGAATTGACTGTTCTTCAGATTAATGGATTGACTGTTCTTCAGATGAATGAACTGACTGTTCTTCAGATGAATGAATTGACTGTTCTTCAGATTAATGAACTGACTGTTCTTCAGATTAATGAACTGACTGTTCTTCAGATGAATGAACTGACTGTTCTTCAGATTAATGACTGACTGTTTTTCAGATTAATGAACTGACTGTTCTTCAGATTAATGAATTGACTGTTCTTTAGATTTTGAACTGACTGTTCTTCAGATTAATGAACTGACTGTTCTTCAGATTAATGACTGACTGTTCTTCAGATTAATGAACTGAATGTTCTTCAGATGAATGAAGTGACTGTTCTTCAGATTAATGAACTGACTGTTCTTCAGATTAATGAACTGACTGTTCTTCAGATTAATGAACTGACTGTTCTTCAGATTAATGAACTGACTGTTCTTCAGATTAATGAATTGACTGTTCTTTAGATTAATGAACTGACTGTTCTTCAGATTAATGAACTGACTGTTCTTCAGATTAATGACTGACTGTTCTTCAGATTAATGAACTGAACGTTCTTCAGATGAATGAAGTGACTGTTCTTCAGATTAATGAACTGACTGTTCTTCAGATTAATGAACTGACTGTTCTTCAGATTAATGACTGACTGTTCTTCAGATTAATAAACTGACTGTTCTTCAGATTAATAAACTAACTGTTCTTCAGATTAATGAACTGACTCTTCTTCAGATTAATGACTGACTGTTCTTCAGATTAATGAACTGACTGTTCTTCAGATTAATGCAATGACTGTAAATCACTCTGAATAAGAGCGTCTGCTGAATGACTAAAATGTAAAATGTAAATAGTCTGAGATTATATCTGGGATTATATCACCAGAAAGATTGTATTTTTCTTCAGGGGCTTCCTTAGAGATGAGTATCATGATCTTTGTGTTAATTTAGAGTCACTCATTGTGTAGAGTCATAGACAATACATATTCATCTAAAGGACTGTAATACCTGTAAACAATCATAGAAAGTATCTGCATTTACATTATATTAAATTAATACTTCTATATAACATAGCATCCCATAGCATAGCATCCCATAGTATAGCATCCGATAGTATAGCATCCCATAGCATAGCGTCCCATAGCATAGCATCCCATAGCATAGCATCCCATAGCATAGTATCCCATAGCATAGCATCCCATAGTATAGCATCCCATAGCATAGCATCCCATAGTATAGCATCCCATAGCATAGCATTCCATAGCATAGCGTCCCATAGCATAACATCCCATAGCATAGCATCCCATAGCATAACATCCCATAGCATCCCATAGCATAGCATCCCATAGCATAACATCCCATAGCATAGCATCCCCAGTGTACAATGAAGGTCTTCCAAAACCTCTAACTCGGCCGTGGGACCAACGTCTGTCATAGACTATAGCAGTGTAATGTGTTTAAAGTGCAGTAGTTCTATGTCGCATATTGCAGTATACATTATTATCTAGGCCTGTGTAACCAAATTGGACCCCTGGCTAAAAGTAGTGTACTAAATAGGGAATAAGGTACTGGTTTGGGATGCAGGGCTACATTACCTCGGTATAAACGATGGCGGTCATCCAGAACCTCTTACTGGGTCTAGGTACGGACAGCATGGCCCAGAGGAAGATGAGGATGGGGAGGACCAGGGTGATACAGGAGGCTGACAGCATGTTGTTGAGGATGATGACTAGGTAACACACCATCTCAGAGTGGGTCATCAGCATGTTATACAGGGCATAGACCAGCTGGAGCACCAGGGGCTGGCCCACATAGAACCGCTCCGACCGCTTTAACTCCTCATCATGGAACATCCTGATGGAAGGGGAGAGAGGGCGGGGGGGAGAGAGGGCGGGGGGGAGAGGGGAGCATGGGGGAGAGGGCGGGGGAGGAGAGAGAGGGCGGGGGGGAGAGGGGAGCGTGGGGGAGAGGGCGGGGGAGGAGAGAGGGCGGGGGGGAGAGGGGAGCGTGGGGGAGAGAGGGCGGGGGGGAGAGGGGAGCGTGGGGGAGAGAGGGCGGGGGGGAGAGAGGGCGGGGGGGAGAGGGGAGCGTGGGGGAGAGAGGGCGGGGGGGAGAGAGGGAGGGGGGGAGAGGGGAGCGTGGGGGAGAGGGCGGGGGAGGAGAGAGAGGGCGGGGGGGAGAGGGGAGCGTGGGGGAGAGGGCGGGGGAGGAGAGAGGGAGGGGGGGAGAGGGGAGCGTGGGGGAGAGGGCGGGGGAGGAGAGAGAGGGCGGGGGGGAGAGGGGAGCGTGGGGGAGAGGGCGGGGGAGGAGAGAGAGGGCGGGGGGGAGAGGGCGGGGGGGGGGGAGAGAGGGCGGGGTGGGGGGAGTTGAGAGATATTAGCTAAAGCGCAAAAAAAGATCTGTCGAGCCACGTCGGTGTCGTGCCTTGAGGAACTCTCAGGTGTGCCACAAAACTTCACCTAATCTTGATAATATAATCTCTCACTGATAAACGTGACCTGTGGAAAGCACATTGGACTGTTGACTTGGGAGCACTAGTGGAGGTCAGATAAGACAGTAAACGTCCCATGGTGTTACATCTGTGACCTGTGGAAAGCACATTGGACTGTTGACTTGGGAGCACTAGTGGAGGTCAGATAAGACAGTAAACGTCACATGGTGTTACATCTGTGTGGTTGTTTGAAATCCAGTGTTCTCAGGCTGTGTTTACATTTGGATCACTTGAGAGGCGCGTATCGCGAGCAAAGGGATTTGGATCATTTGACTTTGTCTGTGGAAAACCATTAGCACAGGCAAGTCTGAACAGGTTTTATTTCTTCATATGTTGTTACATTTGGATCATTTGAGAACAAATATATTACGAACAAAGTAATTTGTATCATTTAGTTTCGCCTGTGAGAACTTTTAGCACAAGCAAATCTGATTAGTCTTAGCTGTACCATCTGGTACTGTATGTCTCTGGTCTTAGCTGTACCATCTGGTACTGTATGTCTCTGGTCTTAGCTGTACCATCTGGTACTGTATGTCTCTGGTACTGTAT
Source organism: Salvelinus fontinalis (assembly GCF_029448725.1). Lineage (NCBI taxonomy): Eukaryota > Metazoa > Chordata > Actinopteri > Salmoniformes > Salmonidae > Salvelinus > Salvelinus fontinalis. The sequence continues at coordinate 3,960,941 of NC_074690.1, forward strand.
GTCTCTGGTCTTAGCTGTACCATCTGGTACTGTATGTCTCTGGTCTTAGCTGTACCATCTGGTACTGTATGTCTCTGGTCTTATCTGAACCGTCTGGTACTGTATGTCTCTGTTCTTAGCTGTACCATCTGGTACTGTATGTCTCTGGTCTTAGCTGAACCATCTGGTACTGTATGTCTCTGGTCTTATCTGTACCATCTGGTACTGTATGTCTCTGGTCTTATCTGAACCATCTGGTACTGTATGTCTCTGGTCTTAGCTGAACCATCTGGTACTGTATGTCTCTGGTCTTAGCTGTACCATCTGGTACTGTATGTCTCTGGTCTTAGCTGTACCATCTGGTACTGTATGTCTCTGGTACTGTATGTCTCTGGTCTTAGCTGTACCATCTGGTACTGTATGTCTCTGGTCTTAGCTGTACCATCTGGTACTGTATGTCTCTGGTCTTAGCTGTACCATCTGGTACTGTATGTCTCTGGTCTTAGCTGTACCATCTGGTACTGTATGTCTCTGGTACTGTATGTCTCTGGTCTTAGCTGTACCATCTGGTACTGTATGTCTCTGGTCTTAGCTGTACCATCTGGTACTGTATGTCTCTGGTCTTAGCTGTACCATCTGGTACTGTATGTCTCTGGTACTGTATGTCTCTGGTCTTAGCTGTACCATCTGGTACTGTATGTCTCTGGTCTTAGCTGTACCATCTGGTACTGTATGTCTCTGGTCTTAGCTGTACCATCTGGTACTGTATGTCTCTGGTACTGTATGTCTCTGGTCTTAGCTGAACCATCTGGTACTGTATGTCTCTGGTCTTATCTGAACCATCTGGTACTGTATGTCTCTGGTCTTAGCTGAACCATCTGGTACTGTATGTCTCTGGTCTTAGCTGAACCATTTGGTACTGTATGTCTCTGGTCTTAGCTGAACCATCTGGTACTGTATGTCTCTGGTCTTAGCTGAACCATCTGGTACTGTATGTCTCTGGTCTTAGCTGAACCATTTGGTACTGTATGTCTCTGGTCTTAGCTGAACCATCTGGTACTGTATGTCTCTGGCCTTAGCTGTACCATCTGGTACTGTATGTCTCTGGTCTTAGCTGAAACACAGCCTCTGGTACTGTATGTCTCTGGTCTTAGCTGTACCATCTGGTACTGTATGTCTCTGGTCTTAGCTGAAACACAGCCTCTGGTACTGTATGTCTCTGGTCTTAGCTGTACCATCTGGTACTGTATGTCTCTGGTCTTAGCTGTACCATCTGGTACTGTATGTCTCTGGTCTTAGCTGAACCATCTGGTACTGTATGTCTCTGGTCTTAGCTGTACCATCTGGTACTGTATGTCTCTGGTACTGTATGTCTCTGGTCTTAGCTGTACCATCTGGTACTGTATGTCTCTGGTACTGTATGTCTCTGGTCTTAGCTGAACCATCTGGTACTGTATGTCTCTGGTCTTAGCTGTACCATCTGGTACTGTATGTCTCTGGTCTTAGCTGTACCATCTGGTACTGTATGTCTCTGGTACTGTATGTCTCTGGTCTTAGCTGTACCATCTGGTACTGTATGTCTCTGGTCTTAGCTGAACCATCTGGTACTGTATGTCTCTGGTCTTAGCTGAACCATCTGGTATTGTATGTCTCTGGTCAATAATTAAAATAAACCCTTAAATCTATATATTTTTTAAAAGTTTGATGATTTGCAGCATGGATCAGATGAGATGGGAGGTCATTACCACTGCCGCAGAATGTGTTAACCCACCAAGATGTTCCACAGTTCAACAAATAAGATTTGGGACTCAATTCCACTCTGTAGATTAGATCTACATAACTAGAATTAGACATCGGTGTGTCTCGTCCACTTACTTGTTGAGCAGCAGTTCGCTGGCGGTCAGCTCAGTGGTCAACGAGGGCAGCAAGGGGTCGTCCAGATAGTCAGACCGGCTGGTGTCTGGGGTCATCGCCATCCTCCTCCTATCGTCCCTGTCGCTGTCATCCTCACTCACCTCCAGTCGGTCGAAGCTCACCGACTTCATGACAAAAAAATAATAATCATTCATTTAGTTTACACTTTTCATTATACAATTACCAAGGGCTATCGTGTGAGCAATCAAATTATCAATCAATCAAAATGTATTTTATAAAGCCGTTTTAACATGAGCAGTTGTCACAAAGTGTTTTACAGTAACCCGGCACGACCCCAAAAAGAAAGCAAAGCAGAAGTGAAAGCACGGGGACCAGGAAAAACTCCCTAGAAGGAATAAATCTAGAATGGAAACCGTCTCAGAATGACAAGGGAAATAGAGAACCAACCTTGTTGTAGCTGGAAGGCACGTCAGTGTCCGAAGTGTCCAGCTGACCCACCCGGTCCCGCTGCTCTGTGTTCCGGTACTCTTGCCGGACACCCCCATCGTCACTGTCAGTGGTACAGTCCTGGGACCCTGATCGAAGGGCCAGGAGGGTCGAAGTTGGACCGTCTACCCTGAAGGAGGGGACCTCCCTTGGGCCTGGAGTCCCCCATGAATCCCACTGTCCTTGGTCCCCCTCCTCCTCTTCGGTGGTCACTCCACCACCACCACTCCACCAGGGGCTTCCCTCAGCACTCTCTGCCTCCGGTTGTGAGGGTCCCAAGAGTTCGTTCTGCCTGTCCTCCCCCTGGTCCTGTTCGTCCTCCACCTCCTCGATGGTGTCATTGGTGCCTTGCCGTGAGTAGAGAGTGATGCACTGAGTCGCCTCGCTGTGGGGGACAGACAGACAGACAGACAGACAGACAGACAGACAGACAGACAGACAGACAGACAGACAGACACTGGTTACTGTCAATGTTCAGTACTGTATTCACACAGGTACTGGTTACTGTCACTCCTCAGTACTGTATTCACACAGGTACTGGTTACTGTCAATGTTCAGTACTGTATTCACACAGGTACTGGTTACTCCTCAGTACTGTATTCACACAGGTACTGGTTACTGTCAATGTTCAGTACTGTATTCACACAGGTACTGGTTACTGTCAATGTTCAGTACTGTATTCACACAGGTACTGGTTACTGTCAATGTTCAGTACTGTATTCACACAGGTACTGGTTACTCCTCAGTACTGTATTCACACAGGTACTGGTTACTCCTCAGTACTGTATTCACACAGTCACTGGTTGCTCCTCAGTACTGTATTCACACAGTTACTGGTTGCTCCTCAGTACTGTATTCACACAGTCACTGGTTACTGTCAATGTTCAGTACTGTATTCACACAGTCACTGGTTACTGTCACTCCTCAGTCCTGTATTCACACAGTCACTGGTTACTGTCACTCCTCAGTACTGTATTCACACAGTCACTGGTTACTGTCACTCCTCAGTACTGTATTCACACAGTCACTGGTTACTCCTCAGTACTGTATTCACAAAGTTGAGAGTATTTGAGTGACACTCACTCAACAGCCCAATGTATCATTGTGTAGTTGAGAGAACAGAAAGACATGACAAACTGACATCGTATTCAACGTGAATGGAATAATCCTATTAATCAAAATAATCATATTGACAATAGTTTGTGAAGTTTGAGGAACAGAAACAAACCACATATAATGATGAGAATGATAAGGAAACCCATTAACAGAACATGGGTGATAATAAGCAACCCATTAACAGAACATGGGTGATAATAAGCAACCCATTAACAGAACGTGGGTGATAATAAGCAGCCCATTAACAGAACATGGGTGATAATAAGCAAACCCATTAACAGAACATGGGTGATAATAAGCAAACCCATTAACAGAACGTGGGTGATAATAAGCAACCCATTAACAGAACATGGGTGATAATAAGCAGCCCATAAACAGAACATGGGTGATAATAAGCAACCCATTAACAGAACATGGGTGATAATAAGCAACCCATAAACAGAACATGGGTGATAATAAGCAGCCCATAAACAGAACATGGGTGATAATAAGCAACCTATCAACATAACATGGGTGATAATAAGCAACCTATCAACAGAACATGGGTGATAATAAGCAACCTATCAACAGAACATGGGTGATAATATGCAACCCATAAACAGAACATGGGTGATAATAATCAACCCATTAACAGAACATGGGTGTGAGGGGAGGAAGAGGAAGAGGAAATAAGAGGTTTGAGGAAAAGGTTTTTGGCTTGGACCAGACACCTGGACACTTGGCTGCTGCTGCTGTCAGTCGACTTGGAGGCGTCTAGGCCGTAAATCTTACAGAGTGTGGGCCGAACACGCTCGCTGGTTTTGGGAATAGGAACGTCTGACGGCATTCCGTCCAGCTCGTCCAGCGTGTCTTGGCGGGAGAACAGCATGGTGGCCTCAGTGTAGGCACTGATGCGATAAAAGAGATGGAGAGATGATAAATAAAACGAGTGGAATGACACAATGGTTACAACATGGCGTTCACATGACACAGCTAACGATGTGGAAGTTTCCAAATGGTAAAGTTGGTGGGGAGGTTATGGCCGGATGTAGAATGTGATTCCTCATCTCTCAGCCTGTATCCTCCTCCCCCATGCTGAAGATACTGATCAAGCAGTATAATTACATATAGAATGCAATTATAGGATATCTCAACCACTCTACTCGGTCTCTCGAAGATACAGTGCCGTGAAAAAGTATTTGCCGCCTTTCAAATGTTCTCTATTTTTGCATATTTTTAATACTGAATGTTATCAAACTATTACAGACTACAAAGGGAAGCACAGCCGCGATCTGCCCAGTGACACAAGCCCACCAGACAAGCTAAATCACTTCTATGCTCGCTTCGAGGAAAAACAACACTGAGACATGCATGAGAGCATCAGCTGTTCCGGACAACTGAGTGATCACGCTCTCCGTAGCCGATGTGAGTAAGACCTTTAAACAGGTCAACATTCACAAGGCTGCGGGGCCAGACGGATTACAAGGACGTGTGCTCCGGGCATCTGCTGACCAACTGGCAGGTGTCTTCACTGACATTTTCAACATGTCCCTGATTGAGTCTGTAATACCAACATGTTTCAAGCAGACCACCATAGTCCCTGTGCCTGATAGAAATTAGGTAAAACTGATTCAAGTTTCCCTACATTAAAGTCCCTGGCCACTAGGAGCGCCGCCTCTGGGTGAACAGTTTCCTGTTTGCTTATTTCCTTATACAGCTGACTGAATGCGGACTTCTCTTTCACCCCAGCTGCCAAACTAACCCTGATTCAGATGACCATCCTAGCCATGCTAGATTACGGAGACGTAATGTATAGATCGGCAGGTAAGGGTGCTCTCAAGCGGCTAGATGTTCTTTACCATTCGTCCATCAGATTTGCCACCAATGCTCCTCATAGGACACATCACTGCACTCTATACACTCTAAACTGGTCATCTCTATATACCCGTCACAAGACCCACTGGTTGATGCTTATTTATAAAACCCTCTTAGGCCTCACCCTCCCCTATCTGAGATATCTACTGCAGCCCTCATCCTCCACATACAACACCCGTTCTGCCAGTCACATTCTGTTAAAGGTCCCTAAAAGGTGCGAAGAAGCCTACATAACCCATAAAGTCAAATTTAACATCCATATATGGCCAGTTATGTCAACTTTAATATTGATTTATCATGCAATAGATGTGTTTCAATTGGTAACATATACATTTGGTGTCTTCTTCTAATGCCTCTTAAGGGGAAAGTCATCTAAAAGTAACCGAATGTAATCAGATTACAATTTTGGACAGGTAACTAGTAACTGTAACGGATTACATTTAGAAAGTAACCATGCCAACCCTCCTTACCTGGATAAACTATCCCTGGAGGCCATAGATACAATGGAGTCCTGGCTCTCCATACGATAGCTACCTCTCCTTCTACGGACCCTGTGAGACCACGACACACTGTTCTCGTCAATGAGCCGGTCCAGACTGGAGGCCTGCGACATGTACACACGCATCTGCTTCTGGTAGTACACGTGGATACTGTCTCTGGACGGAACATTACCCTGCAGGGGGAGTTATACATTAATATAGGTTACATATAGGTTATATATGTTGTCATTGATTGATCTGCTTCTGGTAAAACACCTGGATACTGACTCTGGACAGGATGTTACCCTGCAGGGGGAGTTATACATTAATATAGGTTACATATAGGTTATATTTGTTGTCATTGATTGATCTGCTTCTGGTAAAACACCTGGATACTGACTCTGGACAGGATGTTACCCTCTAGGGTTTGATGGTTAGGATCAAGATAGTCACTGATTCTCTATTTTGATCGTTTTGTGTTTTTTTAAGGGGTGGATCATCTTTAATATTGCAGATAGATTGTTGCCTCCATCAATGTAATTGTCTGCATAATTTCCAAACCCCCATATATTTTTGGGGGTAAATATATATATATATATATATATATATATATATATATATATATATATATATATATGTATATATATATATATACAGTGGGGCAAAAAAAGTATTTAGTCAGCCACCAATTGTGCAAGTTCTCCCACTTAAAAAGATGAGAGCGGCCTGTAATTTTCATCATAGGTACACTTCAACTATGACAGACAAAATGAGAAGAAAAAAACCCCAGAAAATCACATTGTAGGATTTTTTATGAATTTATTTGCAAATTATGGTGGAAAATAAGTATTTGGTCAATAACAAAAGTTTATCTCAATACTTTGTTATATACCCTTTGTTGGCAATGACAGAGGTCAAACGTTTTCTGTAAGTCTTCACAAGGTTTTCACACACTGTTGCTGGTATTTTGGCCCATTCCTCCATGCAGATCTCCTCTAGAGCAGTGATGTTTTGGGGCTGTTGCTGGTATTTTGGCCCATTCCTCCATGCAGAATGGGCCTAAATCTCTCACACCCCCGACTCCCAGACATACATTGGTTCTGGGATATGAAACCATTTCCTTCCTCACTCAACACTACACTTTCCCAAACACCCAAAAACACAAACCACACCACACATACTTTTGTTACCTGAGTTTTTAATCTCCACCATGTTGAATTAGTGCTTTTGTGTTCCAATTAGTTAGCTTTGAAGATAGACAGAAAATCTATATTTTTTTGTTGTGTTATTACAATCCATAACCGGGCTAGAATTGTGTGTTTCCTTATTTGTAATTTTTAAAATAGCCATGGAGTAGTCTTTATGTGTCACGCCCTGACTTTAGTTATATTTGTTTTCTTTATTTTTTGGTTAGGTCAGGGTGTGGACAAGGGTGGTTTGTTTAGTTTTTGTATTTTGCTTTGGGGTTTTTGTCTTGTCTAGGGTTTTTGGTTATCTATGGGGATTTCGGATTGTCTAGGGGTATGTAGGTTTATGGTGGCCTGAATGGGTTCCCAATCAGAGACAGCTGTTTATCGTTGTCTCTGATTGGGGAGCCTATTTAGGTTGCCATTTTCCATGTTGGGTTTTGTGGGTAGTTGTTTTCTGTTTTGTGTTGTTGCACCTTACAGGACTGTTTCGATGTTCGTTTATTCACTTTGTTATTTTGTGTTCAGTTTTCAATAAAGCATGAACACTTACCACGCTGCGCTTTGGTCCGATCCTTCCTGTTCATCAGACGAAGAAGATCGTTACATTGTGTCTCTGAACAACTGGTTATCAATATATAGTTTATCGACAACGAGAGACACTCGTTTCCCTTTCAATGTATTTTCCTTGAATATTAGACACAGAACTTTACGTGCGTTCTGCAAATCCCTTCGGGAACTGATCATTCATGCCTGTTTTCGTGCCAGCGAGAATTTTACCCCAGCTTTTAAACATTAATTGATCTTTAAAGAAAGCAAATTTGGCAACGATTGGACTTTCATACCTTTGCCTTCTCTGTCCGAAGCGGTGTACACAATCGAGTTGGGATTTTGTCGATAGCTTCACATGGAATCTGAAGCGCTGTAAGGAGGAACTCTTTAACTACAGATTCAGGAACTTCTCCTTCTTTCTCCTTATGGACCAGATTCTCTCTTATGGATCTAGTCTGTATGTCAAGTAAAAGTTCTCCTATTTTAGTTCATAAAATTTGGTTTCAATCTTACTGACTGTTCCTTTTAGCTTGTTTGTGTCTTTCTCCAATATCGCAGCTTTTCATCAGTCATCTCGAGGGCTTCAACTCTTTATATATCCTTACTGACTAATTCAAGTATACCCAGTTAGTCATTTATTGATTTTAACAGATCGATTTTGACCTTTACCATTCCTACTGGTGAAAATATTAAATTGTCTGTGCCTGTAGAAGAGTCATGTTTTCGTTTTGAAATAGGTTCCCCTGTCTTACTCTCCGTCATGTTGAAATCGGTTCCCCTGTCTTACTCTCCGTCATGTTGAAAGAGGTTCTCCTGTCTTACTCTCCGTCATGTTGAAATAGGTTCCCCTGTCTTACTCTCCGTCATGTTGAAATAGGTTCCCCTGTCTTACTCTCCATCATGTTGAGAGGGGTTCCCCTGTCTTACTCTCTGTCATGTTGAGATTGGTTCCCCTGTCTTACTCTCCATCATGTTGAAAGAGGTTCCCCTGTCTTACTCTTTGTCGTGTTGAAATGGGTTCCCCTGTCTTACTCTCTGTCGTTTTGAAATGGGTTCCCCTGTCTTACTCTCCGTCGTGTTGAAATAGGTTCCCCTGTCTTACTCTCCGTCGTGTTGAGATGGGTTCCCCTGTCTTACTCTCCGTCGTGTTGAAATAGGTTCCCCTGTCTTACTCTCTGTCGTGTTGAAATGGGTTCCCCTGTCTTACTCTCTGTCGTGTTGAAAGAGGTTCCCGTGTCTTACTCTCTGTCGTGTTGAAATGGGTTCCCCTGTCTTACTCTCTGTCGTGTTGAAATGGGTTCCCCTGTCTTACTCTCTGTCGTTTTGAAATGGGTTCCCCTGTCTTACTCTCCGTCGTGTTGAAATAGGTTCCCCTGTCATACTTTCCGTCGTGTTGAGATGGGTTCCCCTGTCTTACTCTCCGTCGTGTTGAAATAGGTTCCCCTGTCTTACTCTCCGTCGTGTTGAAATGGGTTCCCCTGTCTTACTCTGCCTCATGTTGAGATAGGTTCCCATGTCTTACTCTCCGTCATGTTGAAATAGGTTCCCCTGTCTTACTCTCCGTGATGTTGAGATAGGTTCCCCTGTCTTACTCTCCGTCATGTTGAAATAGGTTCCCCTGTCTTACTCTCCGTCATGTTGAAAGAAGTTCCTCTGTCTTACTTTCCGTCGTGTTGAAATAGGTTACCCTGTCTTACTCTCTGTCATGTTGAGATAGGTTCCCCTGTCTTACTCTCCGTCATGTTGAGATAGGTTCCCCTGTCTTACTCTCTGTCATGTTGAAATAGGTTCCCCTGTCTTACTCTCCGTCATGTTGAAATGGGTTCCCCTGTCTTACTCTCCGTCATGTTGAGATAGGTTCCCCTGTCTTACTCTCCGTCATGTTGAAAGAGGTTCCCCTGTCTTAATCTCCGTCGTGTTGAGACTGGTTCCCCTGTCTTACTCTCCGTCCTGTTGAGATAGGTTCCCCTGTCTTACTCTCCGTCATGTTGAAATCGGTTCCCCTGTCTTACTCTCTATCATGTTGAGATAGGTTCCCCTGTCTTACTCTGCGTCATGTTGAGATAGGTTCCCCTGTCTTACTCTCCGTCATGTTGAAATAGGTTCCCCTGTCTTACTCTCCGTCATGTTGAAATAGGTTCCCCTGTCTTACTTTCCGTCATGTTGAAATAGGTTCCCCTGTCTTACTCTCCGTCATGTTGAGATAGGTTCCCCTGTCTTACTCTCCGTCATGTTGAGATGGGTTCCCCCGTCTTACTCTCTGTCATGTTGAAATGGGTTCCCCTGTCTTACTCTCCGTCATGTTGAAATAGGTTCCCCTGTCTTACTCTCTGGCATGTTAAGATGGGTTCCCCTGTCTTACTCTCCGTCATGTTGAGATAGGTTCCCCCGTCTTACTCTCCGTCATGTTGAAATAGGTTCCCCTGTCTTACTCTCCGTCATGTTGAAATATGTTCCCCTGTCTTACTCTCCGTCATATACATTTACATTTAAGTCATTTAGCAGACGCTCTTATCCAGAGCGACTTACAAAAGTCATGTTGAAATAGGTTCCCCTGTCTTACTCTCCGTCATGTTGAAATCGGTTCCCCTGTCTTACTCTCCGTCATGTTGAGATAGGTTCCCCTGTCTTACTCTCTATCATGTTGAAATCGGTTCCCCTGTCTTACTCTGCGTCATGTTGAGATAGGTTCCCCTGTCTTACTCTCCGTCATGTTGAGATAGGTTCCCCTGTCTTACTCTCCGTCGTGTTGAAATAGGTTCCCCTGTCTTACTCTCTGTCGTGTTGAAATAGGTTCCCCTATCGTACTCTCCGTCATGTTGAAATAGGTTCCCCTGTCTTACTCTCCGTCAGGTTGAGATAGGTTCCCCTGTCTTACTCTCTGTCATGTTGAAATAGGTTCCCCTGTTTTACTCTCTGTTATGTTGAAATAGGTTCCCCTGTCTTACTCTCTGTCATGTTGAAATAGGTTCCCGTGTCTTTCTCTCCGTCATGTTGAAATCGGTTCCCTGTCTTACTCTCCGTCATGTTGAAAGGGGTTCCCCTGTCTTACTCTCCATCATGTTGAAAGAGGTTCCCCTGTCTTACACTCCGTCGTGTTGAAATAGGTTCCCCTGTCATACTTTCCGTCGTGTTGAGATGGGTTCCCCTGTCTTACTCTCCGTCGTGTTGAAATAGGTTCCCCTGTCTTACTCTCCGTCGTGTTGAAATGGGTTCCCCTGTCTTACTCTGCCTCATGTTGAGATAGGTTCCCATGTCTTACTCTCCGTCATGTTGAAATAGGTTCCCCTGTCTTACTCTCCGTGATGTTGAGATAGGTTCCCCTGTCTTACTCTCCGTCATGTTGAAATAGGTTCCCCTGTCTTACTCTCCGTCATGTTGAAAGAAGTTCCTCTGTCTTACTCTCCGTCGTGTTGAAATAGGTTACCCTGTCTTACTCTCTGTCATGTTGAGATAGGTTCCCCTGTCTTACTCTCCGTCATGTTGAGATAGGTTCCCCTGTCTTACTCTCTGTCATGTTGAAATAGGTTCCACTGTCTTACTCTCCGTCATGTTGAAATGGGTTCCCCTGTCTTACTCTCCGTCATGTTGAGATAGGTTCCCCTGTCTTACTCTCCGTCATGTTGAAAGAGGTTCCCCTGTCTTAATCTCCGTCGTGTTGAGACTGGTTCCCCTGTCTTACTCTCCGTCCTGTTGAGATAGGTTCCCCTGTCTTACTCTCCGTCATGTTGAAATCGGTTCCCCTGTCTTACTCTCTATCATGTTGAGATAGGTTCCCCTGTCTTACTCTGCGTCATGTTGAGATAGGTTCCCCTGTCTTACTCTCCGTCATGTTGAAATAGGTTCCCCTGTCTTACTCTCCGTCATGTTGAAATAGGTTCCCCTGTCTTACTTTCCGTCATGTTGAAATAGGTTCCCCTGTCTTACTCTCCGTCATGTTGAGATAGGTTCCCCTGTCTTACTCTCCGTCATGTTGAGATGGGTTCCCCCGTCTTACTCTCTGTCATGTTGAAATGGGTTCCCCTGTCTTACTCTCCGTCATGTTGAAATAGGTTCCCCTGTCTTACTCTCTGGCATGTTAAGATGGGTTCCCCTGTCTTACTCTCCGTCATGTTGAGATAGGTTCCCCCGTCTTACTCTCCGTCATGTTGAAATAGGTTCCCCTGTCTTACTCTCCGTCATGTTGAAATATGTTCCCCTGTCTTACTCTCCGTCATATACATTTACATTTAAGTCATTTAGCAGACGCTCTTATCCAGAGCGACTTACAAAAGTCATGTTGAAATAGGTTCCCCTGTCTTACTCTCCGTCATGTTGAAATTGGTTCCCCTGTCTTACTCTCCGTCATGTTGAGATAGGTTCCCCTGTCTTACTCTCTATCATGTTGAAATCGGTTCCCCTGTCTTACTCTGCGTCATGTTGAGATAGGTTCCCCTGTCTTACTCTCCGTCATGTTGAGATAGGTTCCCCTGTCTTACTCTCCGTCATGTTTAAATAGGTTCCCCTGTCTTACTCTCCGTCGTGTTGAGATGGGTTCCCCTGTCTTACACTCCGTCATGTTGAAATAGGTTCCCGTCTTACTCTCCGTCGTGTTGAAATAGGTTCCCCTGTCTTACTCTCTGTCGTGTTGAAATAGGTTCCCCTATCGTACTCTCCGTCATGTTGAAATAGGTTCCCCTGTCTTACTCTCCGTCAGGTTGAGATAGGTTCCCCTGTCTTACTCTCTGTCATGTTGAGATAGGTTCTCCTGTCTTACTCTCCGTCATGTTGAAATAGGTTCCCCTGTTTTACTCTCTGTTATGTTGAAATAGGTTCCCCTGTCTTACTCTCTGTCATGTTGAAATAGGTTCCCGTGTCTTTCTCTCCGTCATGTTGAAATCGGTTCCCTGTCTTACTCTCCGTCATGTTGAAAGGGGTTCCCCTGTCTTACTCTCCATCATGTTGAAAGAGGTTCCCCTGTCTTACACTCCGTCATGTTGAAAGAGGTTCCCCTGTCTTACACTCCGTCATGTTGAAATAGGTTCCCCTGTCTTACTCTCCGTCATGTTGAAATCGGTTCCCCTGTCTTACTCTCCGTCATGTTGAGACTGGTTCGCCTGTCTTACTCTCCGTCATGTTGAGATAGGTTCCCCTGTCTTACTCTCCGTCATGTTGAGGTAGGTTCCCCTGTCTTACTCTCTGTCATGTTGAGGTAGGTTCCCCTGTCTTACTCTCCGTCGTGTTGAAATAGGTTCCCCCGTCTTACTCTCCGTCATGTTGAAATAGGTTCCCCTGTCTTACTCGCCGTTATGTTGAAATATGTTCCCCTGTCTTACTCTCCGTCATGTTGAGGTAGGTTCCCCTGTCTTACTCTCTGTCATGTTGAGGTAGGTTCCCCTGTCTTACTCTCCGTCGTGTTGAAATAGGTTCCCCCGTCTTACTCTCCGTCATGTTGAAATCGGTTCCCCTGTCTTACTCTCCGTCATGTTGAGATAGGTTCCCCTGTCTTACTCTCTATCATGTTGAAATCGGTTCCCCTGTCTTACTCTGCATCATGTTGAGATAGGTTCCCCTGTCTTACTCTCCGTCATGTTGAGATAGGTTCCCCTGTCTTACTCTCCGTCATGTTTAAATAGGTTCCCCTGTCTTACTCTCCGTCGTGTTGAGATGGGTTCCCCTGTCTTACACTCCGTCATGTTGAAATAGGTTCCCCTATCGTACTCTACGTCATGTTGAAATAGGTTCCCCTGTCTTACTCTCCGTCAGGTTGAGATATGTTCCCCTGTCTTACTCTCCGTCGTGTTGAAATAGGTTCCCCTGTCTTACTCTCTGTCGTGTTGAAATAGGTTCCCCTATCGTACTCTACGTCATGTTGAAATAGGTTCCCCTGTCTTACTCTCCGTCAGGTTGAGATATGTTCCCCTGTCTTACTCTCTGTCATGTTGAGATAGGTTCCCCTGTCTTACTCTCCGTCATGTTGAAATAGGTTCCCCTGTTTTACTCTCTGTCATGTTGAAATAGGTTCCCCTGTCTTACTCTCCTTCATGTTGAAATAGGTTCCCCTGTCTTACTCTCTGTCATGTTGAAAGAGGTTCCCCTGTCTTACTCTCTGTCATGTTGAGACTGGTTCCCCTGTCTTACTCTCCTTCATGTTGAAATAGGTTCCCCTGTCTTACTCTCCTTCATGTTGAAATAGGTTCCCCTGTCTTACTCTCCGTCGTGTTGAGACAGGTTCCCCTGTCTTACTCTCTATCATGTTGAAATAGGTTCCCCTGTCTTACTCTCTGTCATGTTGAAATAGGTTCCCCTGTCTTACTCTCCTTCATGTTGAAATAGGTTCCCCTGTCTTACTCTCTGTCATGTTGAAAGAGGTTCCCCTGTCTTACTCTCTGTCATGTTGAGACTGGTTCCCCTGTCTTACTCTCCTTCATGTTGAAATAGGTTCCCCTGTCTTACTCTCCTTCATGTTGAAATAGGTTCCCCTGTCTTACTCTCCGTCGTGTTGAGACAGGTTCCCCTGTCTTACTCTCTATCATGTTGAAATAGGTTCCCCTGTCTTACTCTCCGTCATGTTGAGATAGGTTCCCCTGTCTTACTCTCCGTCATGTTGAGATAGGTTCCCCTGTCTTACTCTCTGTCATGTTGAAATAGGTTCCCCTGTCTTACTCTCCTTCATGTTGAAATAGGTTCCCCTGTCTTACTCTCTGTCATGTTGAAATCGGTTCCCCTGTCTTACTCTCCGTCATGTTGAGACTGGTTCCCCTGTCTTACTCTCCGTCATGTTGAAAGAGGTTCCCCTGTCTTACTCTCCGTTATGTTGAAATAGGTTCCCCTGTCTTACTCTCCGTCGTGTTGAGATAGGTTCCCCTGTCTTACTCTCCGTCATGTTGAGACCGGTTCCCCTGTCTTACTCTCCGTCATGTTGAAATGGGTTCCCCTGTCTTACTCTCCGTCGTGTTGAGATAGGTTCCCCTGTCTTACTCTCCGTCATGTTGAGATAGGTTCCCCTGTCTTACTCTCCGTCATGTTGAGATAGGTTCCCCTGTCTTACTCTCCGTCATGTTGAGACTGGTTCCCCTGTCTTACTCTCCGTCATGTTGAAATAGGTTCCCCTGTCTTACTCTCCGTCATGTTGAGATCGGTTCCCCTGTCTTACTCTCTGTCATGTTGAAATACTCTCCCCTGTCATACTCTCCGTCATGTTGAAATAGGTTCCCCTGTCTTACTCTCCGTCATGTTGAGATAGGTTCCCCTGTCTTACTCTCCGTCATGTTGAAATAGGTTCCCCTGTCTTACTCTCCGTCATGTTGAGACTGGTTCCCCTGTCTTACTCTCCGTCGTGTTGAGACAGGTTCCCCTGTCTTACTCTCCGTCATGTTGAAATAGGTTCCCCTGTCTTACTCTCCGTCATGTTGAGATGAGTTCCCCTGTCTTACTCTCTATCATGTTGAAAGAGGTTCCCCTGTCTTACTCTCCGTCATGTTGAAATAGGTTCCCCTGTCTTACTCTCCGTCATGTTGAGATAGGTTCCCCTGTCTTACTCTCCGTCATGTTGAGACTGGTTCCCCTGTCTTACTCTCCGTCATGTTGAAATAGGTTCCCCTGTCTTACTCTCCGTCATGTTGAGATCGGTTCCCCTGTCTTACTCTCTGTCATGTTGAAATACTCTCCCCTGTCATACTCTCCGTCATGTTGAAATAGGTTCCCCTGTCTTACTCTCCGTCATGTTGAGATAGGTTCCCCTGTCTTACTCTCCGTCATGTTGAAATAGGTTCCCCTGTCTTACTCTCCGTCATGTTGAGATAGGTTCCCGTATCGTACTCTCCGTCATGTTGAAATAGGTTCCCCTGTCTTACTCTCCGTCATGTTGAGACTGGTTCCCCTGTCTTACTCTCCGTCATGTTGAGATAGGTTCCCTTGCCTTACTCTCCGTCATGTTGAAAGAGGTTCCCCTGTCTTACTCTCCGTCATGTTGAAAGAGGTTCCCCTGTCTTACTCTCTGTCATGTTGAGACTGGTTCCCCTGTCTTACTCTCCTTCATGTTGAAATAGGTTCCCCTGTCTTACTCTCTGTCATGTTGAAAGAGGTTCCCCTGTCTTACTCTCTGTCATGTTGAGACTGGTTCCCCTGTCTTACTCTCCTTCATGTTGAAATAGGTTCCCCTGTCTTACTCTCCTTCATGTTGAAATAGGTTCCCCTGTCTTACTCTCCGTCGTGTTGAGACAGGTTCCCCTGTCTTACTCTCTATCATGTTGAAATAGGTTCCCCTGTCTTACTCTCCGTCATGTTGAGATAGGTTCCCCTGTCTTACTCTCCGTCGTGTTGAGATAGGTTCCCCTGTCTTACTCTCCGTCATGTTGAGATAGGTTCCCCTGTCTTACTCTCCGTCATGTTGAAAGAGGTTCCCCTGTCTTACTCTCCGTCGTGTTGAGATAGGTTCCCCTGTCTTACTCTCCGTCATGTTGAGACCGGTTCCCCTGTCTTACTCTCCGTCATGTTGAGACCGGTTCCCCTGTCTTACTCTCCGTCATGTCGAAAGAGGTTCCCCTGTCTTACTCTCTGTCATGTTGAGACTGGTTCCCCTGTCTTACTCTCCTTCATGTTGAAATAGGTTCCCCTGTCTTACTCTCCGTCCTGTTGAGACAGGTTCCCCTGTCTTACTCTCCGTCATGTTGAGACTGGTTCCCCCGTCTTACTCTCTGTCATGTTGAAATGGGTTCCCCTGTCTTACTCTCCGTCATGTTGAAATAGGTTCCCCTGTCTTACTCTGCCTCATGTTGAAATAGGTTCCCCTGTCTTACTCTCCGTCATGTTGAGATAGGTTCCCCTGTCTTACTCTCCGTCGTGTTGAGACAGGTTCCCCTGTCTTACTCTCCGTCATGTTGAGACTGGTTCCCCCGTCTTACTCTCTGTCATGTTGAAATGGGTTCCCCTGTCTTACTCTCCGTCATGTTGAAATAGGTTCCCCTGTCTTACTCTCCGTCATGTTGAGATGGGTTCCCCTGTCTTACTCTCTATCATGTTGAAATAGGTTCCCCTGTCTTACTCTCCGTCATGTTGAGATGGGTTCCCCTCTCTTACTCTCTATCATGTTGAAATAGGTTCCCCTGTCTTACTCTCTGTCATGTTGAAATAGGTTCCCCTGTCTTACTCTCCGTCATGTTGAGATAGGTTCCCCTGTCTTACTCTCCGTCATGTTGAGACTGGTTCCCCTGTCTTACTCTCCGTCATGTTGAAATAGGTTCCCCTGTCTTACTCTCCGTCATGTTGAGATCGGTTCCCCTGTCTTACTCTCCGTCATGTTGAAATAGGTTCCCCTGTCTTACTCTCCGTCGTGTTGAAATAGGTTACCCTGTCTTACTCTCTGTCATGTTGAGATAGGTTCCCCTGTCTTACTCTCCGTCATGTTGAGATAGGTTCCCCTGTCTTACTCTCCGTCGTGTTGAGACAGGTTCCCCTGTCTTACTCTCTGTCGTGTTGAAATGGGTTCCCCTGTCTTACTCTCCGTCATGTCTAAATAGGTTCCCCTGTCTTACTCTCCGTCGTGTTGAGATAGGTTCCCCTGTCTTACTCTCCGTCATGTTGAGACCGGTTCCCCTGTCTTACTCTCCGTCATGTTGAAAGAGGTTCCCCTGTCTTACTCTCTATCATGTTGAGACGGGTTCCCCTGTCTTACTCTCCGTCGTGTTGAGACAGGTTCCCCTGTCTTACTCTCTGTCGTGTTGAAATGGGTTCCCCTGTCTTACTCTCCGTCATGTTGAAATAGGTTCCCCTATCTTACTCTCCGTCATGTTGAGACGGGTTCCCCTGTCTTACTCTCCGTCGTGTTGAAATAGGTTCCCCTGTCTTACTCTCCTTCATGTTGAAATAGGTTCCCCCGTCTTACTCTCCGTCATGTTGAAATAGGTTCCCCTGTCTTACTCTCCGTCATGTTGAAATATGTTCCCCTGTCTTACTCTCCGTCATATACATTTACATTTAAGTCATTTAGCAGACGCTCTTATCCAGAGCGACTTACAAAAGTCATGTTGAAATAGGTTCCCCTGTCTTACTCTCCGTCATGTTGAAATCGGTTCCCCTGTCTTACTCTCCGTCATGTTGAGATAGGTTCCCCTGTCTTACTCTCTATCATGTTGAAATCGGTTCCCCTGTCTTACTCTGCATCATGTTGAGATAGGTTCCCCTGTCTTACTCTCCGTCATGTTGAGATAGGTTCCCCTGTCTTACTCTCCGTCATGTTTAAATAGGTTCCCCTGTCTTACTCTCCGTCGTGTTGAGATGGGTTCCCCTGTCTTACACTCCGTCATGTTGAAATAGGTTCCCGTCTTACTCTCCGTCGTGTTGAAATAGGTTCCCCTGTCTTACTCTCTGTCGTGTTGAAATAGGTTCCCCTGTCTTACTCTCCGTCGTGTTGAGACAGGTTCCCCTGTCTTACTCTCTATCATGTTGAAATAGGTTCCCCTGTCTTATTCTCCGTCATGTTGAGATAGGTTCCCCTGTCTTACTCTCCGTCATGTTGAGATAGGTTCCCCTGTCTTACTCTCCGTCATGTTGAGATAGGTTCCCCTGTCTTACTCTCCGTCATGTTGAAAGAGGTTCCCCTGTCTTACTCTCCGTTATGTTGAAATAGGTTCCCCTGTCTTACTCTCCGTCATGTTGAGACCGGTTCCCCTGTCTTACTCTCCGTCATGTTGAAATGGGTTCCCCTGTCTTACTCTCCGTCGTGTTGAGATAGGTTCCCCTGTCTTACTCTCCGTCATGTTGAGACCGGTTCCCCTGTCTTACTCTCCGTCATGTTGAAAGAGGTTCCCCTGTCTTACTCTCCGTCATGTTGAGGTAGGTTCCCCTGTCTTACTCTCTGTCATGTTGAGGTAGGTTCCCCTGTCTTACTCTCCGTCGTGTTGAAATAGGTTACCCTGTCTTACTCTCTGTCATGTTGAGATAGGTTCCCCTGTCTTACTCTCCGTCATGTTGAGATAGGTTCCCCTGTCTTACTCTCTGTCATGTTGAAATAGGTTCCCCTGTCTTACTCTCCGTCATGTTGAAATGGGTTCCCTGTCTTACTCTCCGTCATGTTGAGATAGGTTCCCCTGTCTTACTCTCCGTCATGTTGAAATAGGTTCCCCTGTCTTACTCTCCGTCATGTTGAAATGGGTTCCCTGTCTTACTCTCCGGCATGTTGAGATAGGTTCCCCTGTCTTACTCTCCATCATGTTGAAATAGGTTCCCTGTCTTACTCTCCGTCATGTTGAAATAGGTTCCCCTGTCTTACTCTCCGTTATGTTGAAATAGGTTCCCCTGTCTTACTCTCCGTCATGTTGAAATGGGTTCCCTGTCTTACTCTCCGTCATGTTGAGATAGGTTCCCCTGTCTTACTCTCCGTCATGTTGAAAGAGGTTCCCCTGTCTTACTCTCCGTCATGTTGAAATAGGTTCCCCTGTCTTACTCTCCGTCATGTTGAGATAGGTTCCCCTGTCTTACTCTCCGTCATGTTGAGAGGGGTTCCCCTGTCTTACTCTCCGTCATGTTGAGACTGATTCCCCTGTCTTACTCTCCGTCATGTTGAAATAGGTTCCCCTGTCTTACACTCCGTCATGTTGAGATCGGTTCCCCTGTCTTACTCTCTGTCATGTTGAAATACTCTCCCCTGTCATACTCTCCGTCATGTTGAAATAGGTTCCCCTGTCTTACTCTCCGTCATGTTGAGATAGGTTCCCCTGTCTTACTCTCCGTCATGTTGAAATAGGTTCCCCTGTCTTACTCTCCGTCATGTTGAGATAGGTTCCCCTATCGTACTCTCCGTCATGTTGAAATAGGTTCCCCTGTCTTACTCTCCGTCATGTTGAGACTGGTTCCCCTGTCTTACTCTCCGTCATGTTGAGATAGGTTCCCCTGTCTTACTCTCCTTCATGTTGAAATAGGTTCCCCTGTCTTACTCTCCTTCATGTTGAAATAGGTTCCCCTGTCTTACTCTCCTTCATGTTGTAATAGGTTCCCCTGTCTTACTCTCCGGCGTGTTGAGACAGGTTCCCCTGTCTTACTCTCTATCATGTGGAAATAGGTTCCCCTGTCTTACTCTCCGTCATGTTGAGATAGGTTCCCCTGTCTTACTCTCCGTCATGTTGAGATAGGTTCCCATGTCTTACTCTCCGTCATGTTGAGATAGGTTCCCCTGTCTTACTCTCCGTCATGTTGAGACTGGTTCCCCTGTCTTACTCTCCGTCATGTTGAGATAGGTTCCCTTGTCTTACTCTCCGTCATGTTGAAAGAGGTTCCCCTGTCTTACTCTCTGTCATGTTGAGACTGGTTCCCCTGTCTTACTCTCCTTCATGTTGAAATAGGTTCCCTGTCTTACTCTCCGTCATGTTGAAATAGGTCCCCCTGTCTTACTCTCCGTCATGTTGAGATAGGTCCCCCTGTCTTACTCTCCGTCATGTTGAGATAGGTTCCCCTGTCTTACTCTCCGTCATGTTGAGATAGGTCCCCCTGTCTTACTCTCTGTCATGTTGAGATAGGTTCCCCTGTCTTACTCCCCGTCATGTTGAGATAGGTTCCCCTGTCTTACTCTCCGTTATGTTGAGATAGGTTCCCCTGTCTTACTCTCCGTCATGTTGAGACTGGTTCCCCTGTCTTACTCTCCGTCATGTTGAAATAGGTTCCCCTGTCTTACTCTCCGTCATGTTGAGATCGGTTCCCCTGTCTTACTCTCTGTCATGTTGAAATACTCTCCCCTGTCATACTCTCCGTCATGTTGAAATAGGTTCCCCTGTCTTACTCTCCGTCATGTTGAGATAGGTTCCCCTGTCTTACTCTCCGTCATGTTGAAATAGGTTCCCCTGTCTTACTCTCCGTCATGTTGAGACTGGTTCCCCCGTCTTACTCTCTGTCATGTTGAAATGGGTTCCCCTGTCTTACTCTCTGTCATGTTGAAATAGGTTCCCCTGTCTTACTCTCCGTCATGTTGAGATGAGTTCCCCTGTCTTACTCTCTATCATGTTGAAAGAGGTTCCCCTGTCTTACTCTCCGTCATGTTGAAATAGGTTCCCCTGTCTTACTCTCCGTCATGTTGAGATAGGTTCCCCTGTCTTACTCTCCGTCATGTTGAGACTGGTTCCCCTGTCTTACTCTCCGTCGTGTTGAAATAGGTTCCCCTGTCTTACTCTCCGTCATGTTGAGATCGGTTCCCCTGTCTTACTCTCTGTCATGTTGAAATACTCTCCCCTGTCATACTCTCCGTCATGTTGAAATAGGTTCCCCTGTCTTACTCTCCGTCATGTTGAGATAGGTTCCCCTGTCTTACTCTCCGTCATGTTGAAATAGGTTCCCCTGTCTTACTCTCCGTCATGTTGAGATAGGTTCCCGTATCGTACTCTCCGTCATGTTGAAATAGGTTCCCCTGTCTTACTCTCCGTCATGTTGAGACTGGTTCCCCTGTCTTACTCTCCGTCATGTTGAGATAGGTTCCCTTGTCTTACTCTCCGTCATGTTGAAAGAGGTTCCCCTGTCTTACTCTCCGTCATGTTGAAAGAGGTTCCCCTGTCTTACTCTCTGTCATGTTGAGACTGGTTCCCCTGTCTTACTCTCCTTCATGTTGAAATAGGTTCCCCTGTCTTACTCTCTGTCATGTTGAAAGAGGTTCCCCTGTCTTACTCTCTGTCATGTTGAGACTGGTTCCCCTGTCTTACTCTCCTTCATGTTGAAATAGGTTCCCCTGTCTTACTCTCCGTCATGTTGAGACTGGTTCCCCTGTCTTACTCTCCGTCATGTTGAGACCGGTTCCCCTGTCTTACTCTCCGTCATGTTGAAAGAGGTTCCCCTGTCTTACTCTCTGTCATGTTGAGACTGGTTCCCCTGTCTTACTCTCCTTCATGTTGAAATAGGTTCCCCTGTCTTACTCTCCGTCGTGTTGAGACAGGTTCCCCTGTCTTACTCTCCGTCATGTTGAGACTGGTTCCCCGTCTTACTCTCTGTCATGTTGAAATGGGTTCCCCTGTCTTACTCTCCGTCATGTTGAAATAGGTTCCCCTGTCTTACTCTCCGTCGTGTTGAGATAGGTTCCCCTGTCTTACTCTCCGTCATGTTGAAATAGGTTCCCCTGTCTTACTCTCCGTCATGTTGAGACTGGTTCCCCTGTCTTACTCTCCGTCATGTTGAGATGAGTTCCCCTGTCTTACTCTCCTTCATGTTGAAATAGGTTCCCTTGTCTTACTCTCCGTCGTGTTGAGACAGGTTCCCCTGTCTTACTCTCTATCATGTTGAAATAGGTTCCCCTGTCTTACTCTCCGTCATGTTGAGATAGGTTCCCCTGTCTTACTCTCCGTCGTGTTGAGATAGGTTCCCCTGTCTTACTCTCCGTCATGTTGTGATAGGTTCCCCTGTCTTACTCTCCGTCATGTTGAAAGAGGTTCCCCTGTCTTACTCTCCGTCGTGTTGAGATAGGTTCCCCTGTCTTACTCTCCGTCATGTTGAGACCGGTTCCCCTGTCTTACTCTCCGTCATGTTGAAAGAGGTTCCCCTGTCTTACTCTCTGTCATGTTGAGACTGGTTCCCCTGTCTTACTCTCCTTCATGTTGAAATAGGTTCCCCTGTCTTACTCTCCGTCGTGTTGAGACAGGTTCCCCTGTCTTACTCTCCGTCATGTTGAAATAGGTTCCCCTGTCTTACTCTCTATCATGTTGAAATAGGTTCCCCTGTCTTACTCTCCGTCATGTTGAGATAGGTTCCCCTGTCTTACTCTCCGTCGTGTTGAGACAGGTTCCCCTGTCTTACTCTCCGTCATGTTGAGACTGGTTCCCCCGTCTTACTCTCTGTCATGTTGAAATGGGTTCCCCTGTCTTACTCTCCGTCATGTTGAAATAGGTTCCCCTGTCTTACTCTCCGTCATGTTGAGATGGGTTCCCCTGTCTTACTCTCTATCATGTTGAAATAGGTTCCCCTGTCTTACTCTCCGTCATGTTGAGATGGGTTCCCCTCTCTTACTCTCTATCATGTTGAAATAGGTTCCCCTGTCTTACTCTCTGTCATGTTGAAATAGGTTCCCCTGTCTTACTCTCCGTCATGTTGAAATAGGTTCCCCTGTCTTACTCTCCGTCATGTTGAAATAGGTTCCCCTGTCTTACTCTCCGTCATGTTGAGATAGGTTCCCCTGTCTTACTCTCCGTCGTGTTGAGATAGGTTCCCCTGTCTTACTCTCCGTCGTGTTGAGATAGGTTCCCCTGTCTTACTCTCCGTCATGTTGAGACCGGTTCCCCTGTCTTACTCTCCGTCATGTTGAAATAGGTTCCCCTGTCTTACTCTCTATCATGTTGAGACGGGTTCCCCTGTCTTACTCTCCGTCCTGTTGAGACAGGTTCCCCTGTCTTACTCTCTGTCGTGTTGAAATGGGTTCCCCTGTCTTACTCTCCGTCATGTTGAAATAGGTTCCCCTATCTTACTCTCCGTCATGTTGAGACGGGTTCCCCTGTCTTACTCTCCGTCGTGTTGAAATAGGTTCCCCTGTCTTACTCTCCGTCATGTTGAGATAGGTTCCCCTGTCTTACTCTCCGTCATGTTGAGATAGGTTCCCCTGTCTTACTCTCCGTCATGTTGAGATAGGTTCCCCTGTCTTACTCTCCGTCATGTTGAAAGAGGTTCCCCTGTCTTACTCTCCGTCGTGTTGAGATAGGTTCCCCTGTCTTACTCTCCGTCATGTTGAGACCGGTTCCCCTGTCTTACTCTCCGTCATGTTGAAAGAGGTTCCCCTGTCTTACTCTCTGTCATGTTGAGACTGGTTCCCCTGTCTTACTCTCCTTCATGTTGAAATAGGTTCCCCTGTCTTACTCTCCGTCGTGTTGAGACAGGTTCCCCTGTCTTACTCTCCGTCATGTTGAGACTGGTTCCCCCGTCTTACTCTCTGTCATGTTGAAATGGGTTCCCCTGTCTTACTCTCCGTCATGTTGAAATAGGTTCCCCTGTCTTACTCTCCGTCGTGTTGAGATAGGTTCCCCTGTCTTACTCTCTATCATGTTGAAATAGGTTATCCTGTCTTACTCTCTATCATGTTGAAATAGGTTCCCCTGTCTTACTCTCCGTCATGTTGAGATAGGTTCCCCTGTCTTACTCTCCGTCGTGTTGAGACAGGTTCCCCTGTCTTACTCTCCGTCATGTTGAGACTGGTTCCCCCGTCTTACTCTCTGTCATGTTGAAATGGGTTCCCCTGTCTTACTCTCCGTCATGTTGAAATAGGTTCCCCTGTCTTACTCTCCGTCGTGTTGAGATAGGTTCCCCTGTCTTACTCTCCGTCATGTTGAGATGGGTTCCCCTGTCTTACTCTCTATCATGTTGAAATAGGTTCCCCTGTCTTACTCTCCGTCATGTTGAGATGGGTTCCCCTGTCTTACTCTCTATCATGTTGAAATAGGTTCCCCTGTCTTACTCTCTGTCATGTTGAAATAGGTTCCCCTGTCTTACTCTCCGTCATGTTGAAATAGGTTCCCCTGTCTTACTCTCCGTCATGTTGAGATAGGTTCCCCTGTCTTACTCTCCGTCATGTTGAGATAGGTTCCCCTGTCTTACTCTCCGTCATGTTGAGATAGGTTCCCCTGTCTTACTCTCCGTCATGTTGAGATAGGTTCCCCTGTCTTACTCTCCTTCGTGTTGAGACAGGTTCCCCTGTCTTACTCTCTGTCGTGTTGAAATGGGTTCCCCTGTCTTACTCTCCGTCATGTTGAAATAGGTTCCCCTGTCTTACTCTCCGTCGTGTTGAGATAGGTTCCCCTGTCTTACTCTCCGTCATGTTGAGACCGGTTCCCCTGTCTTACTCTCCGTCATGTTGAAAGAGGTTCCCCTGTCTTACTCTCTATCATGTTGAGACGGGTTCCCCTGTCTTACTCTCCGTCGTGTTGAGACAGGTTCCCCTGTCTTACTCTCTGTCGTGTTGAAATGGGTTCCCCTGTCTTACTCTCCGTCATGTTGAAATAGGTTCCCCTGTCTTACTCTCCGTCATGTTGAGACGGGTTCCCCTGTCTTACTCTCCGTCGTGTTGAGATAGGTTCCCCTGTCTTACTCTCTATCATGTTGAAATAGGTTCCCCTGTCTTACTCTCCGTCATGTTGAGATAGGTTCCCCTGTCTTACTCTCCGTCATGTTGAGATGGGTTCCCCTGTCTTACTCTCCGTCATGTTGAGATGGGTTCCCCCGTCTTACTCTCTGTCATGTTGAAATGGGTTCCCCTGTCTTACTCTCCGTCATGTTGAAATAGGTTCCCCTGTCTTACTCTCCGTCATGTTGAGATGGGTTCCCCTGTCTTACTCTCTATCATGTTGAAATAGGTTCCCCTGTCTTACTCTCCGTCATGTTGAGATGGGTTCCCCTCTCTTACTCTCTATCATGTTGAAATAGGTTCCCCTGTCTTACTCTCTGTCATGTTGAAATAGGCTCCCCTGTCTTACTCTCCGTCATGTTGAAATAGGTTCCCCTGTCTTACTCTCCGTCATGTTGAGATAGGTTCCCCTGTCTTACTCTCCGTCATGTTGAGATAGGTTCCCCTGTCTTACTCTCCGTCATGTTGAGATAGGTTCCCCTGTCTTACTCTCCGTCATGTTGAGATAGGTTCCCCTGTCTTACTCTCCGTCGTGTTGAGACAGGTTCCCCTGTCTTACTCTCTGTCGTGTTGAAATGGGTTCCCCTGTCTTACTCTCCGTCATGTTGAAATAGGTTCCCCTGTCTTACTCTCCGTCGTGTTGAGATAGGTTCCCCTGTCTTACTCTCCGTCATGTTGAGACCGGTTCCCCTGTCTTACTCTCCGTCATGTTGAAATAGGTTCCCCTGTCTTACTCTCTATCATGTTGAGACGGGTTCCCCTGTCTTACTCTCCGTCGTGTTGAGACAGGTTCCCCTGTCTTACTCTCCGTCATGTTGAAATAGGTTCCCCTATCTTACTCTCCGTCATGTTGAGACGGGTTCCCCTGTCTTACTCTCCGTCGTGTTGAAATAGGTTCCCCTGTCTTACTCTCCGTCATGTTGAAAGAGGTTCCCCTGTCTTACTCTCTGTCATGTTGAGACTGGTTCCCCTGTCTTACTCTCCTTCATGTTGAAATAGGTTCCCCTGTCTTACTCTCCGTCGTGTTGAGACAGGTTCCCCTGTCTTACTCTCCGTCATGTTGAGACTGGTTCCCCCGTCTTACTCTCTGTCATGTTGAAATGGGTTCCCCTGTCTTACTCTCCGTCATGTTGAAATAGGTTCCCCTGTCTTACTCTCCGTCGTGTTGAGATAGGTTCCCCTGTCTTACTCTCTATCATGTTGAAATAGGTTATCCTGTCTTACTCTCTATCATGTTGAAATAGGTTCCCCTGTCTTACTCTCCGTCATGTTGAGATAGGTTCCCCTGTCTTACTCTCCGTCGTGTTGAGACAGGTTCCCCTGTCTTACTCTCCGTCATGTTGAGACTGGTTCCCCCGTCTTACTCTCTGTCATGTTGAAAGAGTTCCCCTGTCTTACTCTCCGTCATGTTGAAATAGGTTCCCCTGTCTTACTCTCCGTCATGTTGAGATGGGTTCCCCTGTCTTACTCTCTATCATGTTGAAATAGGTTCCCCTGTCTTACTCTCGGTCATGTTGAGATGGGTTCCCCTGTCTTACTCTCTATCATGTTGAAATAGGTTCCCCTGTCTTACTCTCTGTCATGTTGAAATAGGTTCCCCTGTCTTACTCTCCGTCATGTTGAAATAGGTTCCCCTGTCTTACTCTCCGTCATGTTGAGATAGGTTCCCCTGTCTTACTCTCCGTCATGTTGAGATAGGTTCCCCTGTCTTACTCTCCGTCATGTTGAGATAGGTTCCCCTGTCTTACTCTCCGTCATGTTGAGATAGGTTCCCCTGTCTTACTCTCCGTCGTGTTGAGACAGGTTCCCCTGTCTTACTCTCTGTCGTGTTGAAATGGGTTCCCCTGTCTTACTCTCCGTCATGTTGAAATAGGTTCCCCTGTCTTACTCTCCGTCGTGTTGAGATAGGTTCCCCTGTCTTACTCTCCGTCATGTTGAGACCGGTTCCCCTGTCTTACTCTCCGTCATGTTGAAAGAGGTTCCCCTGTCTTACTCTCTATCATGTTGAGACGGGTTCCCCTGTCTTACTCTCCGTCGTGTTGAGACAGGTTCCCCTGTCTTACTCTCTGTCGTGTTGAAATGGGTTCCCCTGTCTTACTCTCCGTCATGTTGAAATAGGTTCCCCTGTCTTACTCTCCGTCATGTTGAGACGGGTTCCCCTGTCTTACTCTCCGTCGTGTTGAGATGGGTTCCCCCGTCTTACTCTCTATCATGTTGAAATAGGTTCCCCTGTCTTACTCTCCGTCATGTTGAGATAGGTTCCCCTGTCTTACTCTCCGTCATGTTGAGATGGGTTCCCCTGTCTTACTCTCCGTCATGTTGAGATGGGTTCCCCCGTCTTACTCTCTGTCATGTTGAAATGGGTTCCCCTGTCTTACTCTCCGTCATGTTGAAATAGGTTCCCCTGTCTTACTCTCCGTCGTGTTGAGATAGGTTCCCCTGTCTTACTCTCTATCATGTTGAAATAGGTTCCCCTGTCTTACTCTCCGTCATGTTGAGATAGGTTCCCCTGTCTTACTCTCCGTCATGTTGAGATGGGTTCCCCTGTCTTACTCTCTATCATGTTGAAATAGGTTCCCCTGTCTTACTCTCCGTCATGTTGAAAGAGTTCCCCTGTCTTACTCTCCGTCATGTTGAAATAGGTTCCCCTGTCTTACTCTCCGTCATGTTGAGATGGGTTCCCCTGTCTTACTCTCTATCATGTTGAAATAGGTTCCCCTGTCTTACTCTCGGTCATGTTGAGATGGGTTCCCCTGTCTTACTCTCTATCATGTTGAAATAGGTTCCCCTGTCTTACTCTCTGTCATGTTGAAATAGGTTCCCCTGTCTTACTCTCCGTCATGTTGAAATAGGTTCCCCTGTCTTACTCTCCGTCATGTTGAGATAGGTTCCCCTGTCTTACTCTCCGTCATGTTGAGATAGGTTCCCCTGTCTTACTCTCCGTCATGTTGAGATAGGTTCCCCTGTCTTACTCTCCGTCATGTTGAGATAGGTTCCCCTGTCTTACTCTCCGTCGTGTTGAGACAGGTTCCCCTGTCTTACTCTCTGTCGTGTTGAAATGGGTTCCCCTGTCTTACTCTCCGTCATGTTGAAATAGGTTCCCCTGTCTTACTCTCCGTCGTGTTGAGATAGGTTCCCCTGTCTTACTCTCCGTCATGTTGAGACCGGTTCCCCTGTCTTACTCTCCGTCATGTTGAAAGAGGTTCCCCTGTCTTACTCTCTATCATGTTGAGACGGGTTCCCCTGTCTTACTCTCCGTCGTGTTGAGACAGGTTCCCCTGTCTTACTCTCTGTCGTGTTGAAATGGGTTCCCCTGTCTTACTCTCCGTCATGTTGAAATAGGTTCCCCTGTCTTACTCTCCGTCATGTTGAGACGGGTTCCCCTGTCTTACTCTCCGTCGTGTTGAGATGGGTTCCCCCGTCTTACTCTCTATCATGTTGAAATAGGTTCCCCTGTCTTACTCTCCGTCATGTTGAGATAGGTTCCCCTGTCTTACTCTCCGTCATGTTGAGATGGGTTCCCCTGTCTTACTCTCCGTCATGTTGAGATGGGTTCCCCCGTCTTACTCTCTGTCATGTTGAAATGGGTTCCCCTGTCTTACTCTCCGTCATGTTGAAATAGGTTCCCCTGTCTTACTCTCCGTCGTGTTGAGATAGGTTCCCCTGTCTTACTCTCTATCATGTTGAAATAGGTTCCCCTGTCTTACTCTCCGTCATGTTGAGATAGGTTCCCCTGTCTTACTCTCCGTCATGTTGAGATGGGTTCCCCTGTCTTACTCTCTATCATGTTGAAATAGGTTCCCCTGTCTTACTCTCCGTCATGTTGAGATGGGTTCCCCTGTCTTACTCTCTATCATGTTGAAATAGGTTCCCCTGTCTTACTCTCTATCATGTTGAAATAGGTTCCCCTGTCTTACTCTCCGTCATGTTGAAATAGGTTCCCCTGTCTTACTCTCCGTCATGTTGAGACCGGTTCCCCTGTCTTACTCTCCGTCATGTTGAAAGAGGTTCCCCTGTCTTACTCTCCATCATGTTGAGACGGGTTCCCCTGTCTTACTCTCCGTCGTGTTGAGACAGGTTCCCCTGTCTTACTCTCTGTCGTGTTGAAATGGGTTCCCCTGTCTTACTCTCCGTCATGTTGAGACTGGTTCCCCCGTCTTACTCTCTGTCATGTTGAAATGGGTTCCCCTGTCTTACTCTCCGTCATGTTGAAATAGGTTCCCCTGTCTTACTCTCCGTCATGTTGAGAGGGGTTCCCCTGTCTGACAGACAGACAGACAGACAGACAGACAGACAGACAGACAGACACACACACAGACAAACACATACACTGACAGACACATTCACAGACAGACACAGACACACACACACACAGACACAGACACATACACAGACAGACACACAGACACACAGACAGACAGACACAGACAGACAGACACAGACAGACAGACATACACAGACAGACACAGACAGACACAGACAGACAGACAGACAGACAGACAGACAGACAGACAGATACCTTTTTGATCTCTCTAGTGAGCATACATCTCTCAATACGCAGCACGGTGGAGATGTCTATGTGTTCTCTACACACGTTGTTCATCCACTTGGTGAAGCTCTCCACCGCCGTCTGGAACAACACCCAGGTGAACTTGATGATGTTGAACACTCGCTTCAAGACGTTGTCTGGTGGCACGTGGGAAAGAGAAGTTACATTTACCGTACACTCTTAGTCAAAGCGATATACAATCAGTTCATTCATCTAAAGTGATGAATTATAAACCGGTTACCAATGTAATTACAGCAGTAAAAAATACGTGTTTTGTCATACCCGTGGTATACGGTCTGATATACCACGGCTGTCAACCAATCAGCATTTGGGGCTTGAATCACCCAGTTTATAACAGACAATATACCATGGTTATGACGCATAATTACTTGTTTACTGCTCTAATTCCATTGGTAACCAGTTTATAATAGCAATAAGGCACCTCGGGGGTTTGTGATATATGACCAATATACCACGACTAAGGGCTATAGTATAGCCCCCTAGCCGCTATACTTTGCATTGCGTGGTGTGTAAGAACAGCCCTTAGCTTCAGGCCTTATTGCTTCAATATACTACAGTATTTCAAAGGGGCTTTGGCACCCACCTGGTCCATCAGACTTCTCCTCCTCTCCTCCCTTCTGATCCTCCTCTGTCTCTCCTAACTCTACAGTCACATGACCTACAGAATAACATCACAAAAGAATAACTTACAAAGGACAACACAACAAATCAACAAAACAATTACTTACAGAGAATAACACAACAAAACAATTACTTACAGAGAATAACACAACAAAACAATAACTTACAGAGAATAATACAACAAAACAATAAGTTACAGAGAATAACACAACAAAACAATAACAACAAAACAATAAGTTACAGACAATAACACAACAACAATAACAACAAAACAATAACTTAGAGAGAATAACATAGCAAAACAATAACTTAGAGAATAACACAACAAAACAATAACAACAAAACAATAACTTAGATAATAACACAACAAAACAATAACAACAAAACAATAACTTAGATAATAACACAACAAAACAATAACTTACAGAGAATAATACAACAAAACAATAACTTACAGAGAATAACACAACAAAACAATAACTTACAGTGAATAACACAACAAAACAATAAGTTACAGAGAATAACACAACAAACCAATAACAACAAAACAATAACTTAGATAATAACACAACAAAACAATAACTTACAGTGAATAACACAACAAAACAATAACTTACAGTGAATAACACAACAAAACAATAACTTACAGTGAATAACACAACACAACAAACCAATAACAACAAAACAATAACTTAGATAATAACACAAAAAAACAATAACTTACAGAGAATAACACAACAAAACAATAACTTACAGTGAATAACACAACAAAACAATAACTTACAGTGAATAACACAACAAACCAATAACAACAAAACAATAACTTAGATAATAACACAACAAAACAATAACTTACAGAGAATAACACAACAAAACAATAACAACAAAACAATAACTTAGATAATAACACAACAAAACAATAACTTACAGAGAATAATACAACAAAACAATAACTTACAGAGAATAATACAACAAAATAATAACTTACAGAGAATAATACAACAAAACCATAACAACAAAACAATAACTTAGAGAATAACACAACAAAACAATAACTTACAGAGAAAAACACAACAAAACAATAACTTACAGAGAATAATACAACAAAACAATAAGTTACAGAGAATAACACAACAAAACAATAAGTTACAGAGAATAACACAACAAAACAATAACAACAAAACAATAACTTAGAGAATAACACAACAAAACAATAACTTACAGAATAACACAACAAAACAATAACTTACAGAGAATAACACAACAAAACAATAACTTACAGAGAATAACACAACAAAACAATAACAACAACACAATAACTTACAGAATAACACAACAAAACAATAACAACAAAACAATAACTTAGAGAATAACACAACAAAACAATAACTTACAGAATAACACAACAAAACAAAACAATAACAACAAAACAATAACTTAGATAATAACACAACAAAACAATAACAACAAAACAATAACTTAGAGAATAACACAACAAAACAATAACTTACAGAATAACACAACACAACAAAACAATAACAACAAAACTATAACTTAGATAATAACACAACAAAACAATAACTTACAGAATAACACAACAAAACAATAACAACAAAACAATAACTTACAGAGAATAACACAATGATACAATAACTTAATGCACATATAACAGAGTAGATTTGGATTATAATTACTGTGCATGTATGAGCAGTAAGCACCCTTTCTACTAGATATTCTGGGGTACACGTCTGGGCTGCCCACTCTCACCCCGCCTTTTCACAACCAAGCCTCTTTTGATAGGGTTGAAGGCCTCCACAGTACATTACTTACAGTAATGAATAGACTGGTAATCAATAATATATTGTGTCTGCTTCTTTATACCACTGAGTCTGGCTTACCCTTCTGATTAGGCTTGCACAATTCTGCAAACTTTACCAAAATTCCCAGGTTTTTCCACAAATCCAGGTTGGAAAACTCTTGGACTCAGGATGGAATAAGCAGAAAATCGAGAAATCCTCCAAACGGGGTTTCTGGGAAACCTGGTCGTTTTGGGAAAGTTAACAAACTTTTACAACACTACTCCTGATTAACTTACCTTCCTTCTTGTGTTTGTCTGTCTTGGTCTACCTCTTCCAGAACGTGTGTTTGTCTCTCTTGGTCTACCTCTTTCAGAACTTGTGTTTGTCTCTTGGTCTACCTCTTCCTGAACTTGTGTTTGTCTCTTGGTCTACCTCTTTCAGAACTTGTGTTTGTCTCTCTTGGTCTACCTCTTTCAGAACTTGTGTCTCTTGGTCTACCTCTTTCAGAACTTGTGTTTGTCTCTCTTGGTCTACCTCTTTCAGAACTTGTGTTTGTCTCTTGGTCTACCTCTTCCAGAACTTGTGTTTGTCTCTCTTGGTCTACCTCTTTCAGAACTTGTGTTTGTCTCTCTTGGTCTACCTCTTTCAGAACTTGTGTTGTCTCTCTTGGTCTACCTCTTTCAGAACTTGTGTTTGTCTCTCTTGGTCTACCTCTTTCAGAACTTGTGTTTGTCTCTCTTGGTCTACCTCTTCCAGAACTTGTGTTTGTCTCTCTTGGTCTACCTCTTTCAGAACTTGTGTTTGTCTCTCTTGGTCTACCTCTTTCAGAACTTGTGTTTGTCTCTTGGTCTACCTCTTTCAGAACTTGTGTTTGTCTCTCTTGGTCTACCTCATTCAGAACTTGCGTTTGTCTCTCGGTCTACCTCTTTCAGAACTTGTGTTTGTCTCTTGGTCTACCTCATTCAGAACTTGTGTTTGTCTCTCTTGGTCTACCTCTTTCAGAACTTGTGTTTGTCTCTCGGTCTACCTCTTTCAGAACTTGTGTTTATCTCTTGGTCTACCTCTTTCAGAACTTGTGTTTGTCTCTTGGTCTACCTCTTTCAGAACTTGTGTTTGTCTCTCTGTCTACCTCTTTCAGAACTTGTGTTTGTCTCTTGGTCTACCTCTTTCAGAACTTGTGTTTGTCTCTTGGTCTACCTCTTTCAGAACTTGTGTTTGTCTCTTGGTCTACCTCTTTCAGAACTTGTGTTTGTCTCTTGGTCTACCTCTTTCAGAACTTGTGTTTGTCTCTCTTGGTCTACCTCTTTCAGAACTTGTGTTTGTCTCTCTTGGTCTACCTCTTCCAGAACTTGTGTTTGTCTCTCTTGGTCTACCTCTTTCAGAACTTGTGTTTGTCTCTCTTGGTCTACCTCTTTCAGAACTTGTGTTTGTCTCTCTTGGTCTACCTCTTTCAGAACTTGTGTTTGTCTCTCTTGGTCTACCTCATTCAGAACTTGTGTTTGTCTCTCTTGGTCTACCTCTTCCAGAACTTGTGTTTGTCTCTCTTGGTCTACCTCTTTCAGAACTTGTGTTTGTCTCTCTTGGTCTACCTCTTTCAGAACTTGTGTTTGTCTCTTGGTCTACCTCTTTCAGAACTTGTGTTTGTCTCTCTTGGTCTACCTCTTTCAGAACTTGTGTTTGTCTCTCTTGGTCTACCTCTTTCAGAACTTGTGTTTGTCTCTCTTGGTCTACCTCTTTCATAACTTGTGTTTGTCTCTTGGTCTACCTCTTTCAGAACTTGTGTTTGTCTCTTGGTCTACCTCTTTCAGAACTTGTGTTTGTCTCTTGGTCTACCTCTTTCAGAACTTGTGTTTGTCTCTTGGTCTACCTCTGTTTATCTCTCGGTCTACCTCTTCCAGAACCCACACTCACCATCCATCTTGTCCTTTTTGTGTTTGTCTCTCTTGGTGTACCTCTTCCAGAACTTGTTCTTCTCTTTGCATCGTTTCTTCATGGCCGTCTTGGAGTTTGTTATCCAGACATGGTAGACAAACTGGGACAGTACAGTACAGGAAGCACAATGTTAGAGTTTGAACATAAAGACACAGATCCTAATTTGGGATGTGGATGCTTAACTCCAACTATCTGTTGATGCTGACTGAAGATTTGTGCGAAAACTTGAGAAACACACACTGATTTCAAGTTAGGAGTCAATCCAATCAAAGGGATGATTCAGAGGGGTTAGGTTAAATGGGGAAGACCTGCTGAGGACACAGGATACAGTCTACAGATGCTGAGGATACAGATGCAGGATACACAGTCTGAGGATACAGTCTACACAGGCTGAGGATACAGGATGCAGTCTACACAAGCTGAGGATACAGGATGCAGTCTACACAAGCTGAGGATACAGGATACACAGGCTGAGGATACAGGATACACAGGCTGAGGATACAGGATACACAGGCTGAGGATACAGGATACACATGCTGAGGATACAGGATACACAGGCTGAGGATACAGGATACACAGGCTGAGGATACAGGATACAGTCTACACAGGCTGAGGATACAGGATACACAGGCAGAGGATACAGGATACACAAGCTGAGGATACAGGATACACAGGCAGAGAATACAGGATACACAAGCTGAGGAAACAGGATACACAGGCTGAGGATACAGTCTACACAAGCTGAGGATACAGGATACACAGGCAGAGGATACAGGATACACAGGCAGAGGATACAGGATACACAGGCAGAGGATACAGGATACACAGGCAGAGGATACAGTCTACACAGGCTGAGGATACAGGATACAGGATACACAGGCTGAGGATACAGGATACAGTCTCACAGGCTGAGGATACAGGATACACAGGCTGAGGATACAGGATACAGGATACACAGGCTGAGGATACAGGATACAGTCTCACAGGCTGAGGATACAGGATACACAGGCTGAGGATACAGGAAACAGTCTATACAGGCTGAGGATACAGGATACAGGATACACAGGCTGAGGATACAGGATACACAGGCTGAGGATACAGGATACTGTCTACACATGCTGGGGATACAGGAAACAGTCTATACATGCTGAGGATACAGTTTACACAGGCTGAGGATACAGGATACAGTCTACACAGGATGAGGATACAGGAAACAGTCTATACATGCTGAGGATACAGTTTACACAGGCTGAGGATACAGGATACAGTCTACACAGGATGAGGATACAGGAAACAGTCTATACATGCTGAGGATACAGTCTACACAGGCTGAGGATACAGGATACAGTTTACACAGGCTGAGGATACAGGATACAGTCTACACAGGATGAGGATACAGGAAACAGTCTACACATGCTGAGGATACAGGATACAGTCTATACAGGCTGAGGATACAGGAAACAGTCTATACATGCTGAGGATACAGGATACAGTCTATACATGCTGAGGATACAGGATACACAGGCTGAGGATACAGGATACACATGCTGAGGATACAGGATACACAGGCTGAGGATACAGGATACAGGATACACAGGCTGAGGATACAGGATACACATGCTGAGGATACAGGATACACAGGCTGAGGATACAGGAAACAGTCTATACATGCTGAGGATACAGGATACAGTCTATACAGGCTGAGGATACAGGAAACAATCTATACAGGCTGAGGATACAGGATACACATGCTGAGGATACAGGATACACAGGCTGAGGATACAGGATACACATGCTGAGGATACAGGATACACAGGCTGAGGATACAGGATACAGGATACACAGGCTGAGGATACAGGATAAACATGCTGAGGATACAGGATACACAGGCTGAGGATACAGGATACAGGATACACAGGCTGAGGATACAGGATACACAGGCTGAGGATACAGGATACACAGGCTGAGGATACAGGATACAGGATACACAGGCTGAGGATACAGGATACACATGCTGAGGATACAGGATACACAGGCTGAGGATACAGGATACTGTCTACACAGGCTGAGGATACAGGAAACAGTCTATACATGCTGAGGATACAGGAAACAGTTTACACAGGCTGAGGATACAGGAAACAGTCTATACATGCTGAGGATACAGGACACAGTCTATACATGCTGAGGATACAGGATACAGTCTATACAGGCTGAGGATACAGGATACTGTCTACACAGGCTGAGGATACAGGAAACAGTCTATACATGCTGAGGATACAGGAAACAGTTTACACAGGCTGAGGATACAGGAAACAGTCTATACATGCTGAGGATACAGGACACAGTCTATACATGCTGAGGATACAGGATACAGTCTATACAGGCTGAGGATACAGTCTACACAGGCTGAGGATACAGGATACACAGGCTGAGGATACAGGAAACAGTCTATACATGCTGAGGATACAGGATACACAGGCTGAGGATACAGGATACACATGCTGAGGATACAGGATACAGTCTATACAGGCTGAGGATACAGGATACACAGGCTGAGGATACAGGAAACAGTCTACACAGGATGAGGATACAGGATACAGTCTATACATGCTGAGGATACAGGATACAGGATACACAGGCTGAGGATACAGGATACAGGATACACAGGCTGAGGATACAGGATACAGGATACACAGGCTGAGGATACAGGATACAGGATACACAGGCTGAGGATACAGGATACAGTCTATACAGGCTGAGGATACAGGATATAGGATACACAGGCTGAGGATACAGGATACAGGATACACAGGCTGAGGATACAGGATACACAGGCTGAGGATACAGGATACAGGATACACAGGCTGAGGATACAGGATACACAGGCTGAGGATACAGGAAACAGTCTACACAGGCTGAGGATACAGGATACAGGATACACAGGCTGAGGATACAGGATACTGTCTATACAGGCTGAGGATACAGGATACACATGCTGAGGATACAGGATACAGTCTATACATGCTGAGGATACAGGATACAGGATACACATGCTGAGGATACAGGATACACAGGCTGAGGATACAGGATACAGGATACACATGCTGAGGATACAGTTTACACAGGCTGAGGATACAGGATACAGGATACACAGGCTGAGGATACAGGATACTGTCTATACAGGCTGAGGATACAGGATACAGGATACACATGCTGAGGATACAGGATACACAGGCTGAGGATACAGGATACAGTCTACACAGGCTGAGGATACAGGATACTGTCTATACAGGCTGAGGATACAGGATACAGGATACACATGCTGAGGATACAGGATACACAGGCTGAGGATACAGGATTCAGTCTATACAGGCTGAGGATACAGGATACAGTCTATACAGGCTGAGGATACAGGATACATTCTATACAGGCTGAGGATACAGGATACACAGGCTGAGGATACAGGATACAGTCTATACAGGCTGAGGATACAGGATACAGGATACACAGGCTGAGGATACAGGATACAGTCTATACAGGCTGAGGATACAGGATACAGGATACACAGGCTGAGGATACAGGATACAGTCTACACAGGCTGAGGATACAGGATACACATGCTGAGGATACAGGATACAGTTTACACAGGCTGAGGATACAGGATACACATGCTGAGGATACAGGATACACATGCTGAGGATACAGGATACACATGCTGAGGATACAGGATACACATGCTGAGGATACAGGAAACAGTCTATACAGGCTGAGGATACAGGAAACAGTCTACACATGCTGAGGATACAGGATACACAGGCTGAGAAAACAGGATACAGTCTCACAGGCTATGGTAAGAGGAGATGCTGAATCTATTGTTCTGTACCTTGGCTGCCCTGATTATATACTGAAGGATGGCTTTTGGAAGTTTAATGATAGATCTGGGCAGAGCTATAAGGGCTGAGGCAAACTTCCCAATAGCTTGCTGAAGAGGAGGGACAAAGGGTGGTGGAAGAGTCAGTAGAAAACAGAATTAGATTATATTGAAGAAAGTGTCAGAGCAAAAAGAAACAAGGTCTCTACACATGTTCCAACTAGCAACAGATGATCTTATACTAAACGGGTCTCCCGGGTGGCGCAGTGGTCTAGGGCACTGCATCGCAGTGCTAGCTGCGCCACCAGAGTCTCTGGGTTCACGCCCAGGCTCTGTCGCAGCCGGCCGCAACCGGGAGGTCCGTGGGGCGACGCACAATTGGCATAGCGTCGTCCGGGTTAGGGGTTAGGGAGGGATTGGCCGGTAGGGATATCCTTGTCTCAGTATGTAACAAAAAAAAAAAAAAGTCATAAAATGTATGTACTCTACTGTAAGTCGCTCTGGATAAGAGCGTCTGCTAAATGACTAAAATGTAAATGTAAAAGGAACAATAAAGATAATATGATATTTCACATACCAGTAATACCGCTAACTACTTTAGAAACATGTTAGAGTTGTTCCTCACCTGAAACGCTGACTTCTTGGGAGGCTGTAGGCCCTCTCTTCTCTCCATCTCTTCCTCCTCTTCTTCACTGTCGGTTTCAAACAAGTAATAATCTCCACTTCTCACCACTGAGGAGTAGAGAGCAAGGTGCTGTTAATATTAACTGAAGGAAAGGGCTTGAAAGCGGGTGATGTTTTGGGGTGAAGAGAGTCTGTAAACTAGGTAAATGTGAGGCAGCAGAGGTTGGTTTGATTCAAAAAGCCTACTAGTGGGATGAAGTTGACGAGGGAAAACACACAAAGTTAGACACAGAATAATAGCATTCGTTTGTTTGGTAAGACATGGCACAGGTTTGAGGGGACTTTGGCAGAGACTTTAAAAGTATTGTAATTGGTGAAACGGAATTATGTCCTTGAACAGAAGAGCCACAGTAGGGGAACAGGAGTAAAGGATGCTGGGTAATATGGTGCATTCGGAAAGTATTCAGACCCCTTCCCCTTTTCCACATTTTGTTACGTTACAGCTGTCGTGTCTGTGACTATCATTAAATGTGAAGACTGTTATTTTATCAAATCAATTCTCTATGTGTAATTTAATTATGCAATTAAACTAATCATGTAACTTTAATTAACTAGGAAGTCGGGGCACCACGGAATTTGTTTTGTTTATTTTTCCCGAATTTCCCGAATATAACTCTTCAGATATTTTATTATCTTATCGATTAGTCATTCTCATTAATGTATTATTACCTCATTAGTTCTCGTTATTGAACGTCACAAACCCTTGGATATCTGCACGAACCCTAGCCTAAATGATGAACCAGCGATATTCAAATTCACTTAATCATTTATTTACTAACTAACTAAATAATCTCACAGAATTACATAACAAACCAAAGTAGATATTTGGGTGTCACGACTTCTGCCGAAGTCGGCTCCTCTCCTTGTTCGGGCGGCGTCACCG
This sequence comes from Salvelinus fontinalis, assembly GCF_029448725.1. NCBI lineage: Eukaryota > Metazoa > Chordata > Actinopteri > Salmoniformes > Salmonidae > Salvelinus > Salvelinus fontinalis. The sequence continues at coordinate 3,999,888 of NC_074690.1, forward strand.
GCGGTCGACGTCACCTGCTTTCTAGCCATCGCCGCTCCATTTTTCATGTATCCATTTGTTTGGTCTTGTTCCCTGCACACCTGGTTTTCATTTCCCAATCAATCTACATGTATTTATTCCTCTGTCTCCATCGTGTCTTTGTGTGAGATTGTTTGTGTTGCGTGTTTGTTGCTGACGCGTCAGACTGGTTTGTTTTTTCCGTGGTATTTCACGAAGATATTTATTGATAAACATAATTCTTGTGACTGTTTTGCGTATTTTTTCACTTTTGCCTCAATAAAGTGTGCGCCTGTTCACAATCTCTGCTCTCCTGCACCCGATTTCGCAGTACGCACACACCTTGACATACTGCATGATACAAAGAAAAAGTCCTTAGCGTTTGAAGCCGATATGATGGCTTGGTAGAGAAGGGAAAGGGGTGGGAAAGACAAAATGGATTCACTACACAGTGTATAATTATATTCATTGAAATGCTAATCCTTTGCACATGAACGGCCGCTCATTCGAAAATAATTGCAATGTATATATTTACGCCCGTATGTCGTTGTTGTATTCTCTGTTGGAAACGCGTGTCCGTCTGCTGGAGAGTTCAGTTCATCAGAGAGTCTCTGGGTAACTTCCCCAGAAGTCACAATGTCTTTCGTAGTTGTAGCTTTCTCTGCGGCGCCTCTGGATAGTATCTGTTGTAATGGATATGTCAGGCGTACAGATGGTCGTTGCATAGAATAGATGCTTCCGCGGTTGTCGGTATTCTCGTACTAGACTTACGTAATTTCCAGCTGCAGATTAGTAATTATACGTCTAGGATTTGCTCTTGTTCTGATCGATAGTCTCAGAGTTTAACCATTTCCAGCCGTGTAGCCAAAACTACAAGTTGTATAGTCTAATGTTCTATAGAATTGTAGCCATTACAACGTGGGGACTCCGTCCCGGCGTTCTCTGACTTAATGTACATTTTGTAGGAAGGGGTTTTATACTCTGTGGAAAAAAGGGCGATTCCATGACACCTGATGTAATGTTTGGCCTCCCTGGGGCGTGGCCACTGACTAGTTAAAACATCACATTACATCTTCTCACCAATAGTTTAATATTTACTCATTCATTTTATCCAACATCTAGATGTAAACCTGAGAGCTGGGAAATGTACACTTTAAGTTCATCAGAGAGTCTCTGATGATGTGTGTGTTTCCTGTCCTTCATGAGATCACCAAATGAAACACACTCGTCATGACTGTCCATTAAGTGTCCGCGGACCATTCCCACATTCTCAAAATTAGAAATATTGTTTAATTATTCCAACTTTTGATGTCCAAGGGTCTCTCTGTGTTCTACAGTTTACATTCCAACCTCGAACACTACAGAGCATAGAGGCAGCGTATTTTATGATTGACCATAAAACAGCTGACTTCCCACTCCCCCCCCCCCCCTCTACGAGAGAGCACGCTGGAGAGAGGACCCACTGTAACCTGATCCTTCAGATCGTCACAGGAGAGTCATGACATATATAACATATTCTAAAATGGATTGGATAAAAAAAATCCTCATCAATCTACACACATAATGACAAAGCTAAATAAAATTAAAATGTATTAAAAATAAAAACAGATATCTTATTTACATAACTATTTAGACCCTTTGCCATGAGACTCAAAATTGAGCGCAGGTGTACCCTGTTTCCATTGATCATCCTTGAGATGTTTCTACAACTTTACTGAATTGTGTCGAGGCACAGATCTGGGGAAGGGTACCAGCAAACGTCTGCAGCATTGAAGGTCCCCAAGAACACAGTGGCCTCCGTCATTCTTAAATGGAAGAAGTTTGGAACCACCAAGACTCTTCCTACAGTTGGCTGCCCGGTCAAACTGAGCAATCGGGGGAGAAGGGCCTTGGTCAGGGAGGTGACCAAGAACCCGATGGTCACTCTGACAGAGCTCCAGAGTTCCTCTGTGGAAATAGGAGAACATTCCAGGACAACCATCTGTGCAGCACTCCACCAATCAGGACTTTATGGTAGAGTGGCCAGACGGAAGCCACTCATCAGTAAAAGGCACATGACAGCTCACTTGGAGTTTGCCAAAAGGCACCTAAAGGACTCTCAGACCATGAGAAACAAGATTCTCTGGTATGTATGTCTATGTAGGTATGTGTATGTATATATGTATGCATACGTGAATGGATATATATATTTACCCCAAAAAATATGGGGGATTGGAAATGATGCAGACAATTACATTGGAAGCAACATTCTTTCCGCAATATTAAGCTGATCCACCCCCCCCAAAAAAATAAATAAAAAAATAAAAAAATAAAAGATTCTCTGGTCTGATGAAACCAAGATTGAACTCTTCGGCCTGAATGTCAAGTGTCATGTCTGAAGGAAACTTTGCACCATCCCTACGGTGAAGCTGTGGGGATGTTTTCCTCGGCAGGGACTGGTAGAATAGGCCGAATCGTGGGAAAGATGAATGGAGCAAAGTACAGCGAGAACCTTGATGAAAACCTGCTTCAGAGTGCTCAGGACCTCAGACTGGGGCGAAGGTTCACCTTCCAACGGGACAACAAACCTAAGCACACAGCCAAGACACACATCTTCGGGGCAAGTCTCTGAATGTCCTTGAGTGACCGAGCCAGAGCCCGGACTTCAACCTGATCGAACATCACTGGAGAGACCTGAAAATAGCTGTGCAGCAACGCTCCCCATCCAAACTGACAGAGCTTGAGAGGATCTGCAGAGAAGAATGGGAGAACCTCCCCAAATACAGGTGTGCCAAGCTTGTAGCGTCATACCCAAGAAGACTTGAGGCTGTAATCACTGCCAAAGGTGCTTCAACAAAGTACTGAGTAAAGGGTCTGAATACTTATGTAAGTGTGATAATTCAGTTTCAGTTCTAAAAAACTGTTTTTGCTTTATCATTATGGGGTATTGTGATGTCATTATGGGGTATTGTGATGTCATTATGGGGTATTGTGATGTCATTATGGAGTATTGTGATGTCATTAAGGGGTATTGTGATGTCATTTATGGGGTATTGTGATGTCATTATGGGGTATTGTGATGTTATTAAGGGGTGTTGTGATGTCATTATGGGGTATTGTGATGTCATTAAGGGGTATTGTGTGTAGATTGACGAGGAAGAAAAACAGTTCAACCCGTTTTAGAATAAGGATGTAACGTAACAAAATGTGGAATAAGTCAAGTGGTCTGAATAGTTTCTTGAATATATAAATGGGATGTTTACGGGATAAATAATATAAGGAATGCAACAACAGGGGATGATACAAAAAAACAAACAAAAAATCAATTCAATACAGAAACAGGCCACCACAGAGAAGATTTTAGGTACGGATCTGTGACTAGAAGAATATAAAAATATTGAAAAGATTTTCAGCCTTATTGATTTTATCATTGCGATATTTAAGCCACGTTTGAATCAGGTGTGCATTATATCGCTCCGTTTTTTTTCTCTTGTGGTCTGTTGATGATAAGAACTATAACAGAGATACAATCCTTCACCCTCTCTTTCCAGGAAGAGATAAGGGAGATAGATTTGAACTCTGTTGAATACATTATTTCACAACGAGAGATTCCCTACTCTCTCAGTGGAATATTCTAGTCTATTTAAGGCCCCATTTTATGCACAAATTGATGATTTCAATGCCATTAGATCAGGCATATTGTAGTATTGTCTTATTTCATTTAAGGAAATCAGAACAGTATCCTGCCTGTATATTTCTGATGTTTTGGGGTTCATCAATCAACCAATCAACGAACCAATAAACAAATCGATCAATCAAACAAGGGGCCTTAAATAGAGTCAGAAAAGGACTGGGGTCATGAGGGAATGTTTTCAGGTCGTCTGGAGCCCCAGGTGCAGTATGGAAATCCTCTGTGAGTTCTGGTCAAGGACACAATAGCCAATCGGAGCGGAGAAGAACAAAAAAAGGGGGAGTGGTCAACCTACTGGAGGCGTGGTCAACCCAAGGCCGCCACCACTGGTTTTTTTTAGTCTTAGATTGTTGTTTTTGTTCTGTCTCTCTCTGTCGCTCTGCTCCTAAAATACAAATAGTTTCACAGGTAGATCAATGCTTCATTCAGAGCTCGTGCAAATTAAACAACTCTTTTTTTTAAATAAATATGTAATAAAAAAAAACATAAGCACCGGTACCACAACATTGTTTACAGTGATTATATCATATAAGTGTATGAAAATCTATTCCAGGGTTTCCTAAACATTCCATGAGAACAACACCGTCATCATCCTCATCCTCGCCCTCACCCTTCTGCTCCTGTGGATGGATGGGGTTCTCTCTGTCTCCTGACTCCTGTGGATGGATGGGGTTCTCTCTGTCTCCTGACTCCTGTGGATGGATGGGGTTCTCTCTGTCTCCTGACTCCTGTGGATGGATGGGGTTCTCTCTGTCTCCTGACTCCTGTGGATGGATGGGGTTCTCTCTGTCTCCTGACTCCTGTGGATGGATGGGGTTCTCTCTGTCTCCTGACTCCTGTGGATGGATGGGGTTCTCTCTGTCTCCTGACTCTTGGCTCAACACTTTATTCCCTCGCTTAAACTTCTCCTGCCGCTGCTTTATACGGTCCATCCTGAGAAATAGAGAGAGAGAGAGAGGGGGGGGGGGATAGAGAGAGGGGGGAGATAGAGGTGGGGTGGAGAGTGAGAGAGGGGGGAGATAGAGGTGGGGTGGAGAGAGAGAGAGAGAGAGAGAGAGAGAGGGGAGAGATAGAGAGAGGGGGTGGGGTATGGGGGGAGATAGAAAGAGAAGGGGGGTGGAGAGAGAGGGGGGAGAGAGAGAGAGAGAGAGAGGGGAGACCATGAGTACTGAATGAAATAAAAACAATACAGAAGTTAATTTAGTACTAATATACATACTATATATACTATATACTATATATACTAATATACATACTATATATACTAATATACATACTATATACTATATATACTAATATACATACTATATACTATATATACTAATATACATACTATATATACTATATACTATATATACTAATATACATACTATATATACTAATATACATACTATATACTATATATACTAATATACATACTATATACTATATATACTAATATACATACTATATATACTATATACTATATACTATATATACATACTATATATACTAATATACATACTATATATACTAATATACATACTATATACTATATATACTAATATACATACTATATACTATATACTATATATACTAATATACATACTATATATACTAATATACATACTATATACTATATATACTAATATACATACTATATACTATATATACTAATATACATACTATATACTACATATACTAATATACATACTATATACTATATATACTAATATACGTACTATATACTATATATACTAATATACATACTATATATACTATATACTATATATACTAATATACATACTATATATACTAATATACATACTATATACTATATATACTAATATACATACTATATACTATATATACTAATATACATACTATATATACTATATACTATATATACTAATATACATACTATATATACTAATATACATACTATATACTATATATACTAATATACATACTATATACTATATATACTAATATACATACTATATATACTATATACTATATATACTAATATACATACTATATATACTAATATACATACTATATATACTAATATATATACTATATCCACTAATATACATACTATATACTATATATACTAATATACATACTATATACTATACATACTAATATACATACTATATACTATACATACTAATATACATACTATATACTATATATACTAATATGCATACTATATACACTAATATACATACTATATACTATATATACTAATATACATACTATATACTATACTAATATACATACTATATACTATATATACTAATATACTTACTATTTACTATACTAATATACATACTATATACTATATATACTAATATACATACTATATACTATACATACTAATATACATACTATATACTATACATACTAATATACATACTATATACTATATATACTAATATGCATACTATATATACTATATACTATATATTCTAATATACATAATATATTTACTATATACTATATATACTAATATACATACTATATATACTATAGACTATATGATATACATATACTATATACCATATATACTAATATACATACTATATATACTATATACTATATATACTAAGATACATACGAAATATACTATATACTATATATACTAATATACATACTATATATACTATATATACATACTATATATACTATATATACTAATATACATACTATATATATTATATATATATACTTATATGCATACTAATTATACTATATATACTAATATACATACTACATATACTAATATACATACTATATATAATATATACTATATATACTAATATACATACTAAATATACTATATACTATATATACATACTATATGTACTATATATACTATATATACTAATATACATACTATATATACTAATATACATCTGAACCACTTCAACAGGAGAAGGCTCGTCCATGTGGGAGCGGCAGGTCAGGGAGAGTTTAGGGTGTACTGCCCGTGTCTGAGTGTTGGAAGCGGGGAGAACAGGTTTGAGTGGGGTCCCTAATGATCTTCTTGGCCTTCCTGCGACACCTGGTGTTGTAGGTATCCTGGAGGGCAGGCGCTGTGCACCCAATGGTGCGTTCGCCTGCACGTAATCACCCTCTGAAGAGCCTTGCGGTCAGCCGCGGTAGAGTTTGCTGTACCAGGCTGTGATGCAGTCTGACAGTATGCTCTCGACGGTGCTCCTGTAGAACACTGTGATGCAGCCTGACAGTATGCTCTCGACGGTGCTCCTGTAGAACACTGTGATGCAGCCTGACAGTATGCTCTCGACGGTGCTCCTGTAGAACACTGTGATGCAGCTTGACAGTATGCTCTCGACGGTGCTCCTGTAGAACACTGTGATGCAGCTTGACAGTATGCTCTCGACGGTGCTCCTGTAGAACACTGTGATGCAGCCCGACGGTATTCCTGTAGAACACTGTGATGCAGCCCGACAGTATGCTCTCGACGGTGCTCCCGTAGAACACTGTGATGCAGCCTGACAGTATGCTCTCGACGGTGCTCCTGTAGAACACTGTGATGCAGCCTGACAGTATGCTCTCGACGGTGCTCCTGTAGAACACTGTGATGCAGCCTGACAGTATGCTCTCGACGGTGCTCCTGTAGAACACTGTGATGCAGCCTGACAGTATGCTCTCGACGGTGCTCCTGTAGAACACTGTGATGCAGCCTGACAGTATGCTCTCGACGGTGCTCCTGTAGAACACTGTGATGCAGCCTGACAGTATGCTCTCGACGGTGCTCCTGTAGAACACTGTGATGCAGCCTGACAGTATGCTCTCGACGGTGCTCCTGTAGAACACTGTGATGCAGCCTGACAGTATGCTCTCGACGGTGCTCCTGTAGAACACTGTGATGCAGCCTGACAGTATGCTCTCGACGGTGCTCCTGTATAACACTGATGCAGCCTGACAGTATGCTCTCGACGGTGCTCCTGTAGAACACTGTGATGCAGCCCGACAGTATGCTCTCGACGGTGCTCCTATAGAACATGTTGCCTATCTTCATCACCTGGAGGGGCGGCCTGTCAGGAAGTCCAGGACCCAGTTGCAAAGGGAGGAGTAGAGACCCAGGGCCGTGAGCTTTCTAATGAGCTAAATTGAGCTAATTGAAGGCCGAGCTGTAGTCAATGAACAGCATCCTCACATATGCATTAATCTGGTCCAGGTGGGTGAGGGCAGTGTGAAGTGCAGTGGTGGGTGAGGGCAGTGTGAAGTGCAATGGTGATTGCATCGTTCGTGGATCTGTCAGGGCGGTAGGCGAATTGAAGAGGGTCCAGTGTACTTTATATCACATTGCACCAATCCAACTCTGAAAAAGTGTGTGCCTTCAATGGTTATGAATCTCTGCAGCTCTGAATGTACAGAAACACCTGGACTTACTGTCTCTTCAGCTGTTCCATAGACTGCTCCTCTTCCTCCAGTTTGGCTCTGACTGCATTCACTATAGTGGCCTGGAACAATTCAGCCCCTCTGAAACACACACATACATCATCGCATCACAGATACATGATGACATCACAGATACATGATGACATCACAGTAACACAGCAGGGTGAGAACAGATACATGATGACATCACAGATACATGATGACATCACAGACACATGATGACATCACAGTACCACAGCAGGGTGAGAACAGATACATGATGACATCACAGATACATGATGACATCACAGTACCACAGCAGGGTGAGAACAGATACATGATGACATCACAGTACTACAGCAGGGTGAGAACAGATACATGATGACATCACAGTACTACAGCAGGGTGAGAACAGATACATGATGACATCACAGTACTACAGCAGGGTGAGAACAGATACATGATGACATCACAGTACTACGGCAGGGTGAGAACAGATACATGATGACATCACAGATACATGGTGACATCACAGTACTACAGCAGGGTGAGAACAGATACATGATGACATCACAGATACATGGTGACATCACAGTACTACAGCAGGGTGAGAACAGATACATGATGACATCACAGTACTACAGCAGGGTGAGAACAGATACATGATGACATCACAGTACTACAGCAGGGTGAGAACAGATACATGATGACATCACAGTACTACAGCAGGGTGAGAACAGATACATGATGACATCACAGTACTACAGCAGGGTGAGAACAGATACATGATGACATCACAGTACTACAGCAGGGTGAGAACAGATACATGATGACATCACAGTACTACAGCAGGGTGAGAACAGATACATGATGACATCACAGTACTACAGCAGGGTGAGAACAGATACATGATGACATCACAGTACTACAGCAGGGTGAGAACAGATACATGATGACATCACAGTACTACAGCAGGGTGAGAACAGATACATGATGACATCACAGTACTACAGCAGGGTGAGAACAGCTACATGATGACATCACAGATACATGGTGACATCACAGTACTACAGCAGGGTAAGAACAGATACATGGTGACATCACAGTACTACAGCAGGGTGAGAACAGATACATGATGACATCACAGTACTACAGCAGGGTGAGAACAGATACATGATGACATCACAGTACTACAGCAGGGTGAGAACAGCTACATGATGACATCACAGATACATGATGACATCACAGTACCACAGCAGGGTGAGAACAGATACATGATGACATCACAGTACTACAGCAGGGTGAGAACAGCTACATGATGACATCACAGATACATGATGACATCACAGTACCACAGCAGGGTGAGAACAGATACATGATGACATCACAGTACTACAGCAGGGTGAGAACAGATACATGATGACATCACAGTACCACAGCAGGGTGAGAACAGATACATGATGACATCACAGTACTACAGCAGGGTGAGAACAGATACATGATGACATCACAGTACTACAGCAGGGTGAGAACAGATACATAATGACATCACAGTACCACAGCAGGGTGAGAACAGATAC